>NC_050447.1:55240381-55268648 GCF_903995425.1 Onychomys torridus
GCTCCATTCAGCATCTACAGGGAGCTGACCTTGGCAGAGCATGGGAGGAGACACTGTGACATCAAGGAAGGATCCCCTCAGTGACCTGCCCACATACCCACAAGACTCAGTCTCTCTTACAGGGTATGGCCTCTGAGAGCCTCCAAAGTTTCCTAACACTCAAAAGGATGGTGCTGATCGGGTTGGACTTACCAGCCAGAAGCAGTAGGTTTTTTTTCTCTGAGCAGATACGGAGATATGAAATGCCATTTTCAGATGGGCGAGATGCATGAGCTGATAACTCTTGTTCAACTTTGTAGACTTTATTATGTCTGTGTAAGATTGTGTAAGGGTGTATCTGTGTGTTCAAGCTTGTGGGCATGGCTGCATGTGTACATGTAAACATTTGTACACAGGTGAAGGGGAGTGTGCATGTTTCTGGGCATGGGGTATACCTATGTGTATGGGTATGTATGGTGGCCAGAGGTCAGCCTTGGGTGTTCTTCCTCAAAAGTTGTCTTTTTTTTTTTTTTGAGACAGAATCTCTCACTGGGATCTGGGGCTCACCAGTTAGGTTGGCTGGCCAGTGAGCCCCGGCGATCCTGTCTCTATCTCCTTAGTGCTGGTATTATAAGCACATACCACCACAACTGGCTTTTTATGTGAGTTCCAGGTAATGGGCATAGGTCATTGCACAGGCAAGCACTTTACTGGCTGCACCATCTCAACATCAAATATGGAGACTTCTAAATCCCCATCAAGAAACCATTCCTCCATCAAAACACAGTTCAAGATGGCCTCCCTTAATGAATATGCTATACATGAATTTTTCCTTGTCCTTATCTCTGTGTTCCAAACCCATTCATTCTCTGACCTCCCCCATGACTGTGGAGCCCATTCATTTTAATCAAGGGATCAATTACCAGTGATACTAAATCCATTCTTGAACCCATTCTGCTCCACTGCAAACATCCATCCGATGATGCCTCCAATGGGGGCCAGGGGAAGCAGAGAATACCCGACGGTCTCAGGAATGGTGCTAATGGCTGTATAAGAGCGTCCATGGTTCATCACCACATAGGAGTGCAGGTCAGTATTCTCAAACACCACGGGGACCTGGCTGTTCCCCACGAAGATTCTTCCCTTCACCTTGCCGTTGACCCGCTGTGGGGAGCCTGGGCCAGAAACAAAGGGAGAAGGTGAAGATGGGTTTCCCCTACCTTCCATAGAGAAGAATGTGCCTATTCATTAGGAAAGCAGAGAGGAGTCATTGCTGTGGGAAATAGCTTTTGGGGAAATGAAAATACTTGTAGCTATGATTGTGTGTTAGAAGCCCTGGATTTCCCAATGCCCCTGCCTCTGTTCCATGTGGTGCTAATGGGCAGAATGCTGGGTACCCACCACCGTACACCGGGTGCCTCAGGGACCCCAGCACCTCCTCTTTCTCCCACGTGACTGATAATGGACACCCATAATTGTGTGTCCCAGGCATTAGGAATCCCAGCACTGCACAGGCCTGAGGACCTGAGTTCAGACCCCAGCACAAATGTAAAAAGCCCGGTGTGGCGATGTACGCTTGTAACCTCAGTGCTAGGATGGAGAAGGAAGGCAAGAGGATCCTTGGGCTTTGCTTGTCAGCTAGACAAGCCAGCTGGTGAGCCTGAGGTTCAGTGAGTGACCCTGTCTCAAAAAAAAAATTAGGTGAAGCACAATAGAGGAAAATACCTGCTGCTGACCTCCACATGTGTGCATACACACACACACACACACACACACACACACACACACACACACACACGTGTGCGCACACAGAGGCACGTGAATTATACTGTAAAATAAGAACAAAAACCGAGGGAAGATGCAACTAAAGGATCACCTTGCATTGCTGAAGTTTGGTGTAGAGTTAAATTCTTTGAAGGTGTTTCCTTTTCTTTTGGCACATGAGGCTGAAATGAGGGCTTTGCCCTTGAGCTCCACCCCGACCCCCATCAGCAACTGATGATATATTTTATTTATTTTCCTAGATTGTGAATGATTGGGAACATTGCTTCCCCACCTCCTCCATTGGACGTGTTCCTGGGGATCATCTAGTCTCTGAGGAGAGCTGCTAAACAAGGTCACTAACTAGCCAGGACATACCAGACACAGAGTAACTCTGTACACCTCTGTGTCATTACACTGGGGAATGCTGTGACCCTTGCAGGCTAATGGTAAAAAAGTGCACTCCAAGAACATTACAGAAACAAGGAAGGAAGCCAAGTAATAAAGCGCTTCCGCCAGACTCTAAGTTAGCTTTTCCCCACTTGGTTTTTGAGTTGGGGGTCGCTCTCACTCTGTAACCCTAGCTAGTCTGGAACTCACCCTGCAGCCTGGGCTAGCCTTAAACTTACAGCAATCCCCCTGTCCAAGTCTCTTGAGTGTTGAGGTTATAGGCATAAGCTGCCACGCCTGTCTAAAGAATATATATATATATATATATTAAGTAGCAAGAATCCAACAAATACTTAAACCACAAAGCAATTACAGGGTGTGCACATAATGTCAAAATGTGTGGCTGGACAGTTTGTCACGCCTGGGCTCAATGCCAATGTTTGCTCAGCATTTTTAGCTCTGATATTGGGGGGGAGGGAGCTAACGAGGTGGTTCTTTAAGAATATGCTTTGGGCTGAGGAAATGGTCCAGTTGGTAGAGTGCTTGCCTGAGAAGCACCAGGTCCTGGGCTCAATACCCAACACCCAGAGATTTAGAAAGGAAGGAGAGAAAGGAGGGGAGGGCAGGGGGAAAGAGGAAGGAAGGGAATACACTTCCATGTGGATTTTGGAAGCTTCTTCTAGGGTGAAAAGGTATAAAAGCCAAGCCTAGAACAAATACTCAAAAGCACTCCACCCCTGGGGTGACAGGATTTGGAAGAAAATAGAAAAGTTTAAAATTAAAAACACCCTCCCAAATTAATATGACAACTAAACTGCATGTTGGTTCATTGCTGGAGATAGATGGAAATAAAACAAACCTCACTTCATTACAACAAGAGGGAAACAATTTGTGTGTGTGTGTGTGTGTGTGATTAAAATAATCCTGATTTCAGGGCAGCTATGATGAAGAATCTGGAAACAGCACACATTTCTCCAACTAGATTTTAGTTAGTCAGATTTGGCAAAGCAACTAAAGTGAAGGTAGAGTGTGACAAGCAAGGTGTTCCATGGCTTCTGAAGGGACAAAGGCCAAATACAGCAAGGCTTTGTCATTTATTTTCATTCTAACTTATAGCTCCCAAAGTAATGACTGTGGCAAGAACCCTTAGACTTACAGGGAAGATTCCTGACCATGTGGGGCAGAGGGACCAGCAGCCAGTCCTTTGGGGACATAGGTCAAAGCTGACCTCAGTTATAATGGAATCCACCTTGGAGCTGGATGTGCATTGGCTTTGACAAGCCAGAACTGCAGACAACATCCTATCAGCCTCACTTCAGGCATGCTGTGGTTCCAAGGACAAAGAAGGTGGGAGAGAGAGAGAGGGAGGGGGAGAGTGTGGGAGACCAGCTCCCCCTTTTTCTCCCAGGGTACTCTTGAGGAGGGAGAAGTGAGAATATTTTAGATAAAAATACAGAGAGACACACAAATAGAAACACAGGATAGCCTTGAGAGGGCCTGGATCAAAACCCACCAGCCCCTTCTGTCTCTTCTAAAGGGCTTTTAAAGGAATGCCAAGGGGTGGAGCAAAAGACCTCCCCCTAGCACAGCCAAGTGCAGAACATTCCAAACACCTAGTAACCATGCACATGGTCAAGCAATCCTCTAATGCAGCCCTGCTGTGTAAAGCAAGCTCAGATCTCACTAGGAAACCTTTGTAGGGCTCCCACAGTGGGAGAGGTGGGGAGAGAGACTGCACTCAGAGCTAGAATCTCAAGCCAAGTTGGGGTGCACACTGCAGTCCCAGCACTCTCCATGTGGAGACTCTCAAGTTTGGGGTCAGCCCAGGCTATATGGCAAGACGCTGTTTCAAAAGCAAAACAAAAAACAAAAAACAAAAAACAAAAAACAAAAAACAAACAAACAAAAAAAACAAAGAATTGGGGGAACTCCAAAGACAAAGCTGTGAGTGCGGGGGGGGGGGGGGGATGAGGGAGAACAACTCTGGTCCTGGTCGCATCATTTCAACACTTAGATCTTCCTGTTGTGGTCAGGGGACAGCTGTGAAGAGAGGCTCCTGGTGGCTGTCACCTCAGAAATGGGGCAAAAGTACAGGGGAACAAGATAATGTGCCATGTCAGGGGAAAAAAAAAAAATGGACATGCTGGGATGCTGGGAGGAATGTCCATCAGACAATGTAAGAGAGATGGTATCATTAAAACCTTCATGATCCAGAGATCAGGGCAAAGGCCATGTCTGTAAACAAGCATCAAGACCCCAAAGGCACTTCTTTTGCTTCTCCCCGAAGTTGAGAACGCAGAGGAAAAAGAAGTACATTACCTTCTGCTACGCACTGCCTGCCGTTGCCTGTGTAGTTGGCCACGCACCTGCAGCAGAAGCCAGTAGCATAGTCTCTGCACTCTGCATGCACAGAGCACTGGTGTCTGTTGTTGGCACACGTCTGCTGGGAGCCTGTGTTGTAGCTGAACACTGTTTGGAGAAAACAGAAGCATACCCATGAAGGCTCTGCAGGTTCTCAGCTGAGAGGCATTTCCACACGGGTGCCCTCGAGCCAACTGGACTCCCATCTACCTAAGACCTTCAAGGGCATGAGTGTGGCCACTGGATAGGGATGGGGCTCCATTACTCAGACCACTGATGTAAACAAGTCTTCAAGAAACTGAGACATCATTAAGTTTTAATGCTTAAAAACTGCCACAATGCAGTGTATTAATGTCAGTTAACATGAGGGTACTCTTTCTCTCAATATCAATCTTAGGACGGTGCCCATCTAATACGGCCAGGAGGAGCAGCTTCATTTGGTTAGGAGCTTCAAAATATACTTGTATCCTGTTTTTGTTTTTGTTTTTTTTGAGACAAGGTCTCATGTACCCCAGGTTGCCCTCAAACTCACTAAGAACTGAGAATTGGGGGCTGGAGAGATGGCTCAGAGGTTAAGAGTGCTGACTGCTCTTCCAAATGTCCTGAGTTCAATTCCCACCACCCACAAGGTGGCTCACAGCCATCTGTAATGAGATCTGCTGTGAACATAATAAATAAATAAATAAACAAACAAACAAACAAATAAATAAATAAATATTTAAAAAAAGAAGAAGAACTGAGAATGACCTTGAACTCCGGATCTTCCTATATTCACCTCCTGAATACAGGGATTACAGGTGTGTACCACAAGGCCTGGTTTATGGAGTGCTTGGGATAGAACTCAGGGTTCCATGCATGCTAGAAAAACACTCTGCCAACAGCGCTACACCCCAGTCCAAATAGTCTTTCTTTTCATAAATAATTTCTGGTGTGATAAAATACATATCATAAAAATGCCAAGCCATCTTTACATATATATATATATTCCTACCCTTTTCCTCGGGTTAATTCAAAAGCTCTGATGCTCAAAAGCTAATATTATAGAAATTACACACGTGTGCACGTGTATGTGTGTGTGTGATAACAATTAAAGAAAATGAAGCCATGAACTGGAAAGAGAGCAAAGTGGGGGTGAACATGAGAAGGTTTGGAGGGAGGAAAGAAAAGAAAGGGTAAATGATGTAATTATTTTATAACCTCAAAAAATAAAAATGAAAAAACATTCAATCAGAAACAATCCTTTGATCACACCTCTTCTAAGATCCCTCTCTAGCTTAAATTTCCACCCCCAAGTTTGTTTTATCAGAACGGCAAACCAGCCCATTACATTTAATGGTTTAATGATCTAGCTAGAGCAAATTTGTTTGGAATAAAGTTCAAAATCCCAAGAGGAGTGAACTTCTAGAAGTAATAATAATTCTGTTTGTAATTGATTTCATGAGTGAAGATCAAAATAAAATTTATCCTCAGGTAGATTGTATTGGCTCCAACTACTTGGAATTTCCAGTGTATATAAAGATGGCTGGTGACCAAAGCCAAGGACACCTGAATAAACTTGAGAGTTTTCTGATTGCATAAGTTCAAGCCAGGAATCCCCCAATGGTGGGTCTGCTGTGTTCTATATACGTGAGGGAAACTATTTAAACACCACCAGAATGTTATTGTAGGCCTCAGACAGATGACATTTCTAATAAACACAGTGAAATAACTGGGAAAAGGAACCAAAAAAAGCCATCTGTCACAGAAACATTTTGAGTTCAAGTATAGACTTTTGCTACTATAACCACCATTTGTTGTTGGGGAGTAAATAAATGTGACAATTTCATAAATGATAATTTCAAATACATAGGAAGGGTATGCAAAAAAGATGAAACTCAAAACTTAACATCTATAAGCAAACATACTCAGTAGCAGAATTAAAGATTGAGTTCTGCTGGCCAAGATGTGAGGACACCCCTTCCCCTAGCCCAAATCCAGAGAACATTGTTTTGTTTTTGGTTTTTTGAGATAGGGTTTCTCTGTAGCTTTGGAGTCTGTCCTGGACTAGCTCTGTAGACCAGGCTGGTCTTGAACTCAGAGATCTACCTGCCTCTGCCGCTGGGATTACAGGCGTGTGCCACCACCGCCTGGTAGAACAGTTTTAATTATCAAGTTGATACAACCTAGAATCACCCAGAAAGAGAGTGTCAGTGAAGGATGTCTATATTAGGTTGACCTGTAGACATTTGTGTGGTGGGTTGTCAGTGAAGGATGTCTACATCAGGTTGACCTGTGAGCATATGTATGGTAGGTTGTCTTGATTGCCTTGATGGATGTGGGAAGACCCAGCCTGAGAGTGAACAGCATCCTCCCATGGTTTTGGGCACTGGATTGTATAAGAGTAGAGAAAGCTAGCTGAACAGTAGCCACATGTTTATTTCTTCCTTTCTGACAACCCACCACACATATGCTCACAGGTCAACGTGATGTAGACATCCTTCACTGACACTCTCTTTCTGGGTGATTCTAGGTTGTATTAAGTTGATAATTAAAAGCAGCCATTATATGTCAGTCTCAAGAAAAAAGCAAGCATATTTTGAGAATGTCTCATAATACTTAAAGGATGTTCAAGTAATTTTCCTCAAAATGTAGGAAACACTTGATATAATGTGGTTGGTTAGAATATATCATACTATGTGGTGGCTCACACCTTTAATCCTAGCATTCAGAAGGCAAAGGCACACAGATTTCTGGGTTCGAGGCCAGGGCTACACAAAGAAACCCTGTCTTAGAAAAAAAAAAAAAAAAAAAAAACAGAAAAAGGAGGAGGAAGAGGAGGAGGAAGCCACATTATATAAAACTACCTTTGAAGGGGATCTGGTGTGTGTGTGTGTGTGTGTGTGTGTGTGTGTGTGTGTGTGTGTGTGTGTTGTTCTTTAGAAAGCAACTCTGCAACTGACAGGAGGAAAAATAATCAGCTGTTTGAATTCCAAAACCAAGAGGGAAAAATGTGAAAGAAAAGCTGCTCAAAGAGCCAAAGGAACTTCTAGAATGTTTTCTCAGGTGGGTGAATCCATCTCAGAAGTCACAAATAAGAAACTTGAGTTGCAAAATATTCTAAAGTCTCCCCCTCGTTCTCTTCTGGTTTTTGAGACAGGATCTTACTGCATCTCAGGCTGGCCTGGAACTCACTATGTAGCTAGACAATTTGATTCTCCTGCCTCAGCCTCTACAATGCTGGACTAACAGCACCCAACAATGTCTTGAAAAAAAAAGTTTCTTTATTCATTTGTGTGGGCACACATACATACGTGTAGCTGTCAGAGGACTGAGGGAATCATTCCTTTCCTTCTACTATGTGGGCTGCAGGAGATCAAACCTAGGATGTCAGCACCTTTACCTACTGAGCCATCTCTCTCTGGCCCTGACTCTCTTTAAAACAGAATACATTATGAGGAATCTTAAAATGAGTCATACTGCCACTGTGTCTAGAAGCAAAGAGCTAATCCTAAAAGATCACTGTGCCACTCAGAAGTCCCTGGACCTATGTACCAATTGATCTTCAGTACGAACATTCAGTTCCTGCTTCCTCAGGCCATCTGCTCGCCATAAAGCCACCTCATAGGCACATGACCCACCCTACCTAAGCCAACTCCTGTCTAGAAACCCAAGCAGGCAAACAATGTTCCAAACTGTAAAACAGATGTCTTACCAATTCCTGTTTCCTCTACTTCATCCACATCAATGACCTGGGGTTGCTGTTGGGGGAACCTCTCCACTGGCAATTGGAAAGACTTGGTTCTCTCAGCGGGGATTCCATGGGGTCTCTCTGTAGCCTCATAGCTAGGTATATCATGCGGGTTAGTGTCTCCCCTTCTTGGACTATGGGAGGGAAAAGGTAGGGTGGCCACATCCTCCAGGCCCAGGTGAGGAGTTGCCAGGTCATACTCTTCATCCTCGTAATCTGCTCCATTGTCATCCAGGTCTAGGTTCACATCTGCAGGCACCACACCCTTGGCAGTAGCAGGACTCCCAATCTCAAACACCCACACACCCTGGTGCCCAGCGTTGCTGCTCCTAAAAGCAAGGAAGACATCTTGAGAACAGTCCACAGCCCACAAGTAGCCCCCATTGTCCAAGCAGGCAGGATAAGCTCAGGTAACCTGTATCCATCCGAAACCCATGGCATGTGTCTACCTTCAGCAAGGGTTGGTATCCAGGAGGGCAGCAGCTGCTATGTGTGGTCATCACAGAGCTCAAACAGATAGGGACTATTAAGTAAGACTGAGTCTAAACAGACACGGCACCATGAAGAGTTTAGCTCTAGTGCCATCCTAGGACACTAAGGACTCTCAATGTCATCAGCTCCTACTATTCACTATCTACGTACCCCATCTCATGAACTCAGATGACTAGAGATTCACTCCCCCACTATTGTCTTTTCATTGCAGAGTCAAACATTTGTTTTTTGTTTGGTTGGTTGGTTTTTGTTTTGTTTTGTTTTTCAAGATAGGGTTTCTCTTTGTATCCCTGACTATCCTGGAACTCAGTCTGTAGACCAGGCTGGCCTCAAACTCAGATATCCACCTGCTCTGTCTCCTGAGTGCTGGGATCAAAGGCATGTGCCACCATGACCAGCTAACATATTTATATACACAGAGAAAATATAGTTGGTTTTTGTCCCTGGTGCATAACCCTAGAGCTCCAATGACCCTTGGAATTTCCAGTGTGATAGAAGGGACCTTTCTGCCTGGCAGTGGTGGTGCATGCCTTTAATCCCAGTGGCCAGGAGGCAGAGGCAGGTGGATTTCTGTGAGTTTGAGGCCAGACTAGTCTACAGAGTGAGTTCCAGGACAGTCAGGGCTACAAAGAGAAACTGTGTCTCAAAAAGCAAAAACAAAACAAAAGCAACCTTTCTATGCTAATGAGATGACCAGTGACTAAGCCCTTTGGCCAATAGACCAAGAAGTTCCACCCCTTCCAAGCCAGGTTCCATCCCTTTCTCCAGAGAGGAGAAGGATGCTAGGCTTCCAAAGCAGTCCATCACCTAAAGTCAGTGAGATTAAAGGCCACACATGATGCAACTTCAGTGTAAACTCTGAATGGCAGGATTTGGAAAGCTGATGGGTAAGTGTGTGAAGGTAGGTGTTAGAAGGTGGAACAAAGCGAGAGGTGGGCAGGCACAGCACCTCACCCCACTGCTTCCTTCCCCTTTGACTGCTACTGCAGTATGCTCTTTGGTGTGTAAATAGGGGACACAGAGAGGAGGCACCTGTGTGCAGCAGGTACATGTGTACCATGTGTGCATATGCAAGTAGAGGCCAGAGGTCATCTTCCAGTTGACCTCATTCTTCATGTACCATCCACCTTGGTTTTTTTGAGACAGGGTCCCTCACTATCCTGGGGCTCACTAAGTAGACAAGGATGGCTGGCAAAATGCCAGAAATCCATCCATCTCAACCTCCCAGTGCTGGATATAAACAGACACCACCATGTCTGGCTTTTTTATGTGGGCTCTGGGGATGGTACTCAGGTTCTTTACCAGCTGAACTGTGTCTTTAATCCTGTGGGGTTTTTGTTTGTTTGTTTGGGGGGGGGGATTTATAATTTATTTATGTGTATGTACATGTGCATGCAGGTACCCAGAGTGGCCAAAAGAGGGCATATTCTGACTTCAGACTCACAGGGGACACAGTAGAGACAATTTTGCATAAGGGTGCCCTCTACATAACAAACTATTGGGGCTGGAGAGATGGCTAAGAAATTCAGCGCACTGGTTACTCCTCCAGAGCGTCTGGGTTAAGTTCCCAGCACCCATATGGTGGCTCAGAACCATCTGGAACTTTAGTCCCAGGAATCCAGTCCCCTCCTCTAGTTTCCATGGGCTCTGCATGCATGTGGCACACAGACATAGGTACACATAAATAAAAACAAAAACAAACAAAGTATCTCTTTGTGTTAAATATATTCCCTAAAGTTCACCAGGAAAAAAAAATACTATTTCATCATTTAAATATCTCTATATAAAACTTAAATCTACAGGAACGTTCTTAGGTAGCATATTATACATTACATTCTGCTCAGTAAAACAATATACAATAATATGATAAAATAATAATATTTTCTAATGAAGAAAAAACAAGTAAGGAATGTGCATACTTCGCCAAATTTTCAATCGATTCCCTGTCATTGGCAAATATGTTATAGGCTCCATCGCTCCTCCATAGAAATCCCACTAAGCCTTGGCTAAAGCCAACCATGGCGGGCACTTGGTTTTCATCCTTCTTCGAGAATGTTGTGAAGAACTGTAGACCATCTTCAGGATAAAGGAAAATGGCATAGGAGCTGGAATTGGAGGAGGCCAGAACAGCCTGGAATGTGTTTCTCTGTGAAAATGGGTTAAGAGTCAGTTACCTAGCAATACAATCACACTCTCCAAGCATACTGTTCACTGCACCCCTAGTAGAACAGACATTCTCCTGCAATTGGGAATGTGCATTCTTCATGGAGAGGTGGATATACGGACAAACCATGGCCTAGCCTGAGGACAGACGCTGAAACAGAGGTACTTGCAGAGTACTACCTGGAGGTCAAATGAGGAAGTGTCCATGTTAGGTAGGGTGGATAAGGAAGGGCCTGAGCACACAGGCAGGAGATCATCTCAAGGACAAACAACAGTGTGTGCAAGATATTGTGGGTTAAAAACATACCAGAAGGAAAGAAAAGGCAGGCTCAAGGCAAATATAAGCATTTGATAAACTGCTGGAGGGGTTACATGAAATTTTAATGGGTCAGACCCAAGAAGCAGCATGCAAGAGCTCAATATTGTTGTGCCAGGCACTCTTCCAGTTTTGCAAAGCCTTGTATGATAGGCAGACCTGTCACAGACTTCTCCAAAGCATGTTCTGTGGGATGCTATGTGTCCTACTAGGGAATAGTTGTAAGAGGAGATGTGGCCAAAAGGTTGGAGGACTGTTTCAATAAGTATTATTACTAAGGTGGCTTCTTAACTAGAGGACTTTTCTTTACTCTGCTCAGGAGCACTTTGATACCAGAACCTAGCATTTCCTATTAATAACCTCTCTAGATAATTAGAAGCTATCTCCCCATTCTTTCTCAGTTAAAGAGGGAACACACAGGGAATATCATTTCCTAGGCATATGTTAGCCATGGAGCAATCGCCTCCAATAACTGGCTTTCTCCACATCAGATACTCATAGAAACAGGTTTAGACAGCCCTATATATAAGTTTCTTGAAGTTGCTGACCTGCAGCTAGTGACTTACTGAATTTTTCTCTAGACTTCCTGTCTTGAGCAACAGCACAGGCATGATGTCCACTGGAACAAGCACAAACCAGAAGTCCAAAGTCTCCAGACACTGACATCTGCACTTGGGGTTCACTCACCTTGCCTTCCTGGGCTGGGTTCCCACTGGGCCCTCCATAGGGGGCCACAGATTCCCAAGTGACAACCACCACACTAATGGGCTGGAAAGGGACCTCTGGGAAGCCTCTGTGGACAAACTCCGCTGCCATCTGAATGATGGAGGGGGATAAGTCTTCTCGATAATACACATTCCCCAGGCCATCTGTCGTGTCCAGGTCAGCCAGGAAAGGCGCCACTGAGCCAAAGCTGGGTGGGAAGGTTCCAGGATGCAGTTCTTTGGCTGGGGGTTCACTCATGGCGATGATGCCATTTGTGGTGACCTGTAGGGAACCGAGTGTGGTTAGAGGAAATACAGAAATGAACTCCTCAAGGGGAGCGTTTGATTTTTCAAATGATTCCTACAAGTTTTCCAGCTGGTGATACTACTTTGAGAGACTGTGAAACCATGAGTAACGGAGCTTGGCTGACGGAAAGTAGATCACTGGGAAGGGGCCTTTACTCCTAGCTCCCACTTGACTCTCTGTGCCCTCGTCAGCCACCATGTGAACAGCCTCTGCCACATGCTCCCGTCACATAGACTTGAGCAGCTTCACGATGCTCCACGGTACCTTCCCTCCCATGCTATCAAGTAGGGTGGTCACGGCAGACATACACGGAACTGATTCGGAGAGTGACCACTCCCTCAGGACACTGCTGCAGTTGCCCATGGTACACGAAATAAACAGAATTGAAGGAGATGAGCCGACTAGCAAAGCCAGCATTTATCTTCTAGACATGATAGGCTGTCAGAGGGAATGTCAGACAAGAATCTTAGGACATGACCACAGGATGCCTGTTGTCTCAAACGTCTCAAGTTTCCGCTCTGCATCCTCCTGATCAAAATGAGGAGAGTGACAGTGACTGATTAACTCAGCAAAGGCAGTAAGCCTTCCACGTAGACTGTGTTATGCCACAGAGAGCACCAGAGTGGGTTGGATACAGCCCCACCTTCAAGGAACCCACAGTCCAGGGGAAGGATAACACAGATGATGATAAAATGAAGGTGTTAAGAAGTAAATCTGCATGGGCCACCATAGTGTCACTAACCAGTGTGACTAGCTTAGTGCTTGGAAGACCACCAACAGGTACTAACAGTTCACATGGCAGACAGCATCTGATCCTTGGGGAGACACTAGAAGGCTAGGTGTTGTGAGATAATCTTTTTGTACACTGTAAAGCTGTGTCACTCTGATTGGTTTAATAAAAAGCTGAACAGCCAATAGCTAGGCAGAATGTCTGGGCAGGGAGGACGCTGGGAAGAAAGATGATGCCTGGAGACACAGGGGAAGTGGCATGAGCACTACAGAGTAAAGGTAGCCACACTACATAAAAGAATGTAGATTAAAAGATATGGGTTGCTTTGAGTTACAAGAGCTAGTTAGAAACAAGCCTAAGCTATTGACCAAGCTTTAATAACTAATAATAAGTCTCCATGTCATCACTGGGGAGCCGATGGTCCCAATGAAAAAGTCCAACTATAGCTAGATGTCACTGACATCCATATTTTTCTAGCAGAAAAATTAAGTAGTTAGCTTGTCCAAAGTCACCATAAATAATTGGCATCACTGGAATTCTGACCCAAAGATCTTGACTCCAAGGTCAGCCATCTCAGGGCTTAGGATGCAGCTATAAGAATTCCTACCTGGCTGGCTACACAAGGCCTTGGGTTCAATTACCAGCAGTGTGTAAACCAGGCATGGTGGTATATGCCTGTAATCATAGCCCTGGGAACCTCCTGGGGGTTCTCAAGGTCATTCTTTGCTACATAGTGAGTTCAAGGCTAGCCTAATCCTGACATGTTCAGTGTTCTCAGAATCTTTTCTAGTTCTCTTTTTTGTTTGTTTGTTTGTTTTTGTTTTTGTTTTTTTGAGATAGGGTAGCTTTGCACCTTTCCTGGATCTCACTCTGTAGCCTAGGCTGGCCTAGAACTCACAGAGATCCTCCTGACTCTGCCTCTCAAGTGCTGGGATTAAAGGCGTGCCCGGCTCTTTTCTAGTTCTTATAGAGTATCATCACTGTCAAGTGATTGTGAGGGCATGTGGAAACCACAGGTGGGGGTGTTTTCCACTTCATAGATTTGGAGACAAGAGCTCTCACTCCCCAGGACTTGGAAGGAAGGTTGGTGGCTGGCACTGATTCCAATCTAGGCTGGTAAAGGACTAGAGCTTTAGAACTTAACAAAAGCACCATTTATTTTTAACTAACTAATCAATCTTTCTACTTATTTATTTATTGCAATGCTGGGAATTGACGCTATGGCAGCTTCACATTCATGTGCTGAAGCTCTACTCCCTCACTGAGCTCTACTCCCAGTCTCCGGGCCTTGAACTTCTGCTTCCTGCCTTTACCTCCCAGGTATGTGTGCGAAAGGTACACACTACCACATCCAGTTTATATTGCTTGAGGGCATGGAACCCAGGGCTTTGTGAATGCCAGCCAAGCCCTCTACCAACTGAGCTACATCCCCAGCCCTAAAACCATCTCTTTTTACAAATATCATGGGTTATTAACTCCTCAAGCAACATGTTTTCCATCACTTGGCAATGGTAAGACTTTTCTAGAATACATTGACAGTCTGCAGAGATGGCAGTCAGGCAAGGCGCCTCTTGCAGCCCAGCTCTCAACATCTAACCTCCCCCAGCACAAACATCCCAACAGCACTGTGGTGGGGGAGCGTGGGAAACTGCTCACTTTTCTCAAGCAGATGCCAGAAGTTGGCCTTGACTGGCTGCTGGTGGGAAGTGATCCCATGGAGTCCACATACAGACAGCTCCCTTCTACAAGGCTATTTTCCAGAGGAATCCAAACCATCCAACAATCCTGAAAACCCTCCTGGTACCATCTATTCTTTGGAATCTGGGCACTGGAATGATTCTATTTTCACAAGGCATGCCTGCCTTAGAAATCAAATTTCATGCAAGAACCATGAAACCGGGTGACTACTCGAGGCCAAGAGCACATAATTCTCCTTGGTATTATTACTGGGAAAGCTGTTTCTTCAGCCAGTTTGGCCTTCAACTCAGTCATCTATGAGAATGAAGAAAGCCAAGTTCAAAGAGAGATGCTAAGCAGCTAAATAGCCAGGTTTCAGATGGTTCCTGACGTTGAGCATCTCCCTCTACTTTTTCCTTTTTTTTTTTTTTTTTTTTAAATATGTCAAAGAATAGCCAGCTTGATGGGACAATGTTTCCTCCTATTTGGTATGAGTCTCCTCCCCACCCCCACCTCATCCCACCCCCCACCCTCCATCCCACCCCCGCAATGGGAATCCATGCAGCTGGCCATAGCTACATTCTCCCAACTGTAGCAATAGGGACACTTGGAACCTCCCGAAATGTCTTGGTTTTAGTTTTTGGAGAGAGTCTCATGTATCCCTAACCTGAAACTAAATACAAAGCCAAAGATGACCTTGAACTCCTGAGCCACCTGCCTCCACCTTCCAAATGATGTGAGTACAGGCCTGAGTCACCGGTGGTTTGGTTCCTTTGCCTTTCTCATCACTTCCCTGCTGGTCCCACAGCTTCCTGTGCTGACATGTCTGTCCTTCAGGAGGCTGAAGTAGCCCGGCTCAGAGAGCTCCCCCTCCCCCCCCCCCACCTCACCCCTCACTCCCCACCCTCACCCCCAAACCCCCCACCTCCCACCCCCACTTCACCCCTCACTCCCCACCCCCACCCCCCACCCTCGCCCCATCCAGGACAGGCTCCTTACATAGGGCCCCTTTAAACCTCACACCTCTCTCACCCTGATTTCTGCCTCCTGTTTCCTTAAGCCATAGGCCCTTCCTACCCTATGCGGTCAGCAGCCAGGGGGTTCAGTGACTGTGTCCATCTTGGTCACTATCACAGCTCCAAAGCTTAACCATTGACTGATGCCTGTGTCCCCTCCCTTCCTGACTTCCACCAGGGACCATCACTAAAGGACAAGATCTGTGCATGCAGGCTGCCTTGGAAATGCCTGGAGTGAGCTCCACTAACTCATACAAACCCGGCAGCCCTGCAATCCCTCAAAGCACACAAGGGAACCCACATGGTGAGTCTCCATTTACAGTGTTCCCAGCACTGCATAAACCTGGGTATGGTAATCCCAGCAACTGGAATCTAGACTCAGGAAGATCAGTAGTTCAGGGTCATCCTTTGCTATATAGAGTGGCAGGCCAGCTTGTGCTACAGAAGACCCTGTGTTTAAAAAGAAAAACATCCAAAGAAGGATGTATATACATGATATACATGAAATGCAATTTGGCTGGATTCTGATTCAAGCCAGTTAACTGAAAAGAAAAACAAAGAAGCCAGGTGTATTGATGTACACTTTTAGTCCCAGCTCTCAGGAGGAGAGAGGCAGCTGGGTCTCATTGAGTTCAAAGCCAGCCTGGTCTACATAGTGAGTTCCAGAATAGCCAAACTTCACAGTCTGGGGGGTAGGCGGGGGGGACAGTATTTCGTCAATATGATTGTGATTTTCTTGTTTTTTGTTTTGTTTTGTTGTTTTTTTTAAGACAGGGTTCTCTGCGTAACAGTCATAGCTATCCTGGAACTCTGTTCCTTTTTTTTTTTTTTTTAAGAGTCTTTTTTTGAGAGATATTCCAAAATATTTACAAGAAAATAAAATTTGCTTTAAAATTTTGCTTTAAAATAGCTCAGTTTGGGGTGGAAAGGAAATGTAACAAACATCTGGGGCTATAAATGAAGAAAGGTTAGTCACAGGTTGATATTTGTTGAAGCTGGGTAATGGGTATGTGAGAGTTCATTCTATTTTAGTTTTGAATGTTTGAAACTTTTCTGTAATAAGCTTAGTTTTTCCAAAGAGATAACTGCTATGTGACTTTTCCTGGGGACACAAAAATTTTTTTATTCATGGGCAGGTAAGAGGACTCGGTGGGTAAAGACACTTGCTGCCAAATTTGGTGACCTGAGTTCCATCGGCAGAACCTGTTGTGGAATATTGTTTTAACTAGGTCAAGGTGTGTTACATTTGTTCATGCTGTATTTGTTTAACTATGTAAAGGTGTGCTGCATTTGTTTAACTATGTAAAGATGTGCTGCATTTGTTTAACTATGTAAAGATGTGCTGCATTTGTTTAACTATGTAAAGGTGTGCTGCATTTGTTTTAACTATGTAAAGATGTGCTGCATTTGTTTAACTATGTAAAGATGTGCTGCATTTGTTTAACTATGTAAAGGTGTGCTGCATTTGTTTCACCTTGCCTGCCTAAGGCACCGGATTGGTCTAATAAAAAACTGAACATTCAATAAGCTAGGCAGGAGATAAATCCAAGAAAGCCTGCTACAAGAACCCACAAGGTGGAAGGAAAGAACAGACGCCTATAGGTTGTCCTCTGACCTCCGTGTGCTGTGGCACATGCACTCATAGTAAAAAACAACAAAGAAGTTTAACTAAAAAGCAATCCTTCTTGGGACTGCAGAGATGGCTCAGAGGTTAAGAGCACTGGCTGCTCTTCCAGAGGTCCTGAGTTCAATTCTCAGCAACCACATGTGTACATAATAAATAAATAAATCTTAAAAAAAAAAACAAAAACAAAAACAATCCTTCTTACAGAGCGCTCACTTCGGCAGCACACATACTAACATTGGAATGGTACAGATATTAATTAGCTTGGCCCAAAGATGACAAGACAATTTGTGAAGTATTCCATATTAAACATATTATAAACAGGCTAGAGACATGGCTTAGTGATGAAGGGTGTATACTGTTCTTCCAGAACACCCAAGTTTTAGCTCCAACATCCATACCAGGCAGTTTACAACTACCTTATAACTCCAGTTCCAGGGGATCTGACACCTCTGGACCTCAAGGGCACCCACACTCATATCCACATACAGACACACCTCACAAACACAATTAAAAATAATAAAAATAATTTTTGAGACAGGAGCTCCCTATATAGCTCTAGCTGGTCTAGAACTCACAATGTAGACTAGGATGGGCTGGAACACATAGAGATCTACCTACCTCTGCCTCCTGAGTGCTGGGATTAAAGTTGTGCATTGCCATACCAAGCTAAAGATAAATCTTTTTTTGTTTTGTTTTGTTTTGTGTTTCAAGAAAGGATTTCTCTATTTAGCCCTAGCTGTCCTGGAACTCAACCTGTAGACCAGGCTGGCCTTGAACTCACAGAGCTCCATCTGACTCTGCCTCCCGAGTGCTGGGATTAAATGCATGTGCCACCACTGCCAGCAAGATAAATCTTTTAAAAAATATATAATGAAGAGAAAAGAAAGAACTGTTTATTTAGTTCAGATAGGGCAGTAATAGCTTGAAGAAATGATTCCTTCTACAAGGAAATGTTAAGCGGCCTCTTCACCGTTACCATAGACTTAACTACCCCTGGATCGTTTCCCTTAGTTTTTTGGCTTGGTTAGGTGTAAGATCTTGCTCAGTGAAGGCAAGGGCCATGTCAGCCCCAGAGGAAACTGCGTCACGACAATAATAATGAACAGGATTAGGCTAAAGTTTAGAAACTAGGGCAAGTGGTTTCATCAGATAAGCCAACACTGAAGAGGGGTCGGGAGTTGGGCCTGGACTATTACCTTTGATTATGTTTTGTTTTCCCGCTTCAGTGAGGTATAATGGACCCACAAAAGCATATAAATACAATGTGCAATAACAAGCACCATCAAACCTCCCAACAAAGGGACAGACACGTGGACCACACAGGAACACAGAGAACGAACGGAGGTGGGGAGATGGATGGACAGGGATGGACGACACAGCAATGAACCTAAACATACATAGTCAACAGAGGTCTCACAAGCCTGCCAAGAACACATCATGGAGACATCCTCTTCAATGGGCAGTGCTGGGAAAACTGGGTATGCCCATGTATATATAAGAATGAAAATGGACCCTCATTTTATGGCACCCACAAAAATTAACTGGAAATGGATTAAAGACTTAAATGTAAGCCTGAAGCCATACCTAAAGAAAACAAAAAGAAAAGTTCCTTGATGTTAGTCTTGCAATAAACTTTGGGGCCATGACTCCCAGAGCACAAGCCACACAAGCAAAACAAACAAGTGGCCTGCATCCCCACTGAGCCCCTTCCCTTCCAGGCCTCCCTCCCAGCTGCCCAGGCCCCAGGATCAGGGTGGCACTTGCCTTGGGCTAATGAGCAGAAGGTTGTGGCAAAAGCAATACCTAGTAATTCAAGTTAATCCAAAGTCACACAGTGGCACCCCAGCACTGCTCTGGAAGCTAAAAAGAATTAAATATTAATGAAAGCGCTGTTCAGAAGATGCCAGTGTTGTGTTCACCATATCTGTGTTGCTTTCGAAAATTACATGGGGGTCTGAGATAAAGCTCAGTGGTAGAATAGTTTGCCTAGCATGCTCCAAGCCCTGGCTTTATCCTCCAGCACTATGTAAAACAAGTGTGCCAGTGTACACTTGGAATCCTAGCGCTTGGGGGGTAAACAGAGAATGATCAGAAGTTCAAAACCAGCCTCAGCTACATAGAGAGTTTCAGGCTAATCCGACCTGCATGAGATCCTGTCTCAACCCAAAACAGGGCTGGGAGAGGGCCTCGGGTAAGGTGCTTGCCACATGGACACTCCTACAGGGAGAAGATGGGGAAATCCCTGGAAGCTCTCTGGGCAGCTAGCCTACAAGAGACCTGTCTCAAACACACTGGGGGGTAAGGTCCCATACCTGAGGTTGTCCTGACTTCATGTGTACCATGGCATGCATGTGCCCAAATTCATACATATGAACTTGTACGTGTGCATATACACACAGACATAAGGATTTTTAAAAAGCAAACAACAAAACATCAGACACCCTAGCTTGAGCATGTTTCTGAGAAAACCCATCTGAATTACAGAATAATAATAATAATGTTATATTATTATTGAAACAGTCGCTTAGTTACCACTAAATGGACGAAAGCCTGGCCTTTGTGTCTTCATTTGTCTGTACTTTTCCTGAAGGTATGGAGAACAAGTCAATATCCTTAATCTTTCCTCTTGCATCCCTCTGAACTTCCACAACAGCAGACCCTCTCGGGACAGGGCCCTGCACCCAGAGCAGGGCAGCTATCTGATGATAAGGCTCTGCTCTAGAGCAGGAATGAGCATCTGGTAGGAGCCAGACTGACTCCTTCAAAGACCTTGGACCACCTCACAGAACCAAAGTGAATACCATGATCAATAGAATCACACCTATACCAGGCCTGGTAAGTTACAAAACTCCTGCTTCCGACTCTAATTCTTCCTCTGTTGAAATCTAAAGCTGACATCAGCACCCAGAAGGTAGACTGAGGGCCACCACAACCCTTTATCTGTCCGTCCTGCCAGTGAGGCCACATTGAGTAAACCCCCTTTCTCTACCTTTTAGCATTACTAATCTCTTTCATCTAGGGTAGATGGGTGACTCATCTTTTGGGAACTGCTGGAGCCCAGACTCTTGCCCTAGAAATTCCAGTGATATCTTAACTCAAACTAACAAAATAGTGCCTAATACATGCCTAAATACGATATACTTGATGACTTTGTATTATGGAGTAAAAACTAAGTCACCGAAAATCATCCATTTCCAAGTGTGTTGAGAGATGCAGATGTTGCCCTAGATATTGCTGTTGTAGGACTTAACCCACTCACTCTTTTCATCAGCTGCCTTGGGGTAATCCATGTCAATTATATCACACACACACACACACACACACACACACACACACACACACACACACACACAAAACCCTACATGGATAGCAGCTGGAACCACTTAGGTCTAATTGTTTCGACTCAACTGCAGAGGAGGTGGTCAGACCCACTTGGAATGGAAGGGTGCTTCCTGTTTTAAAAGCATTTCCTGTGTCTTTTCCATCATTAATGTGAACATACAGACATCGAGACTCACTGGAGGGCTGTCTATGTGCAGATGGTCAGCGCAGAGAAAACAGTGTCAGATTCCACAGAAACGCGCAGAGCTGACATGCGTCTTTCTGGGCCTAAACGCAGCTAGTGGTAGTCCCCAGGGCAGCCTCCAATCCTGGGGGAAAGGCCTTCTCCAACACAGTGTGGTTAGAGAACACTTAAGAAAGACATAAATAAGAAACAGTGCTGGAGAAACCCAAATAGCAGCACAGGCCAGACAATGAAACTTGAAGAGGGTAAAACTCCCTGGGTGGGAGGCAGTGGGAATTGATGCTAAGAGCATTTCGAATAAAGAATGGGAAAGGAACAAACATGTCCAGAGTGTGTGCTGAGTGTGAGGTCCTTTCCTATGGCCGTGCACATTTGTAAAGGTTTAACATAATGGGCCTTCCATTACAATTCTGCGATTCACACATATGTAATGGAGAGCTGGCAGGCCCCTCACTTACATGTTCACACAGCCACTGGGTGAAGCCACAGCCCACATCTGCAGGAGGCATACCCAGACAACTTTCTGTTTTTAATGTAGCTGCTCAGTTTAGGGACGTGGAGCATAAATGTGGAGGTTGCTTGGGGGCACGAGGGGGAGGAGCTTCACATCTCCAGCTAGAAAAAGCTGGAAAAATGGGAAGGGCCTATGAAAAGAAAAAACTTGAAAAAGCATGTCCAGGAAATAACTGTATCCATTTACGAGAGCGGTGGAAATGGACTTCAGAGGTAAATCTGGGGCCTGACTGACCGTCTAAGCGGTACAGGCACTCAGACCCTGCTGCCCCAAAGCACTGCCGCCTTACTTGGTCCACACGGTAATTAAAATCAGCATGAAAACCTACCATCCTAGCCTTCATTTTATGTCTGTCTCCTTTCTTTTGGCTCAGATTCCTGCTTGACTCTGCTACATAACCCATCTCATTCCCCTTCAAGGCTCAAAGCACAGAGATAGGTCCTTGTCCTAAACCTGCAAGCATCTTCAGTTCCCAGAACAGAACATCTCAATACAGTGCCCCCCTACACACACACACACACACACACACACACACACACACACACACACACACTCCCAGATGAGGACAGTTATCCATGAGGGCAAGGCTGCCACCTGGAGCAGAAGTGAGCATCTTCCCTAGGAATATTTTGTCCCCTCAAGCAATAAGTTGTTCTTTGGGATCACCTCCGAGTATCCAGAGCTGAGACGATGATCAAGGAGACCTTATGAATACTTCATGCCCTAATTCCCTCTGTATTGAAGCCTAAAGCTCCAGCCAGTAGGCCAGCTTGGAGTCTGTTCGTGTGTGGTAAGCAGAACGGAAGAGATAAGGCTCAGCTGGGTAAGGTGCTTTAGCATGTGCCAGCAAGGAAAGACCTGTTATTGTGACCCAAGAGGAAAATAACTGCCCCATAGAACCCTGGGTGTCTAGCAAACTCTTGGTATCTGTTTTACTGCTAACCACATTTAAAATGAAAAGCCCCCCACACACACACACCCACACACACACACAACACACACATGCACACACACACACCACACACACACACAACACACAGCACACAACAGATCAATAACTTATGCTCAGGAGCCATAATTCCATTCGCCTCTTTCTTCATGATTTTGGCTTGTTTAAGGCTCACGTTCTCCACCGGTCACATCAACACTTAATTTGTTAAGTAACTGGAAGAACTTAACAGAGTTCCAGGCCTTTGCCTTTTCCATCTGCGGGAGGAAGCAGGGCCATCCTGTTGACCCCTCTGAGGCAAGGGTCGGATATCCCATACCCCAGCCAGCATCCTCTTCCTTGCTCTGAAAGCCAGCATTGGTATCATAATGGCTGGCGCGAGTTGGCTCTAGCCTGTAAAGAAGTATTCCATTTCAAGCTTATAAATACCTCTCCGTGTTTCCTCTCACTTATGCCCATTCCCTGGCATTCTCCTCTTTCTCATCTGTTCCACTCTATAATATCTTCGACTCAGATTCAACTATATCCTCGTGCGTTTGTATCTCTGTCTATGCGCCCAGGGCACCATACTCGCGAAGGCGCCTCTAGTCCCCACCATAGCGCGTTATGTCTCTGAGGCTCCGGTTCCTCATCTCCCTGCACTTTCCATTTACCCCTAATGTGGCCTTGAAAGCTGTAGCGTGTATTCAATGTTCCAGCCCTGATTCCAAAAAAGTCGATTTAATATCGATATTAACACCCATGCCTTTTCCTCATTACAATGAAACCATCGCTTTACAGTCTTGGGGTCTATCGTCTGAGGGTAACCCTAATAAAAGGGGCCGCCTAATCTAAGAGTAACTTTACCTCAGATTGTGAGGCATAAATGAATTGGTATGATTTGGGTATTTGGCCACTCCCAGACTTTCCATATAATTTGCGATCATAAGCATCTATCCATAGACACCAAAAGAATTCTCCTTGTGCGAGGGGGATGTACAATGAAGGAGCTCCACATCTCTTACGCGGACTAAGCAGGACCAGCCACTAGCCTGCGCTCTGTCCTGTATCCACACTGCCCTTTCTTCGGAATCGCCAGGAACACCGTGATTAGGCAAGAAACCACCCAGAAAAGAGTATTTAGGTATGAAAAGACATACAGGTGAACTAAGCTAGCTTTGTCAGAAAGAAACATGGCGTTTTTTAAAGAGTTCCCACGCCATTGTTGCGCAGCCCAGACAGCTCATTGTTTCAGTCTTAAAGACCTATCATTTCACTGGGTAGAGTTAAGCACTCAGAGGGATTCGCCAGTCTGGAGTGGAAACTAGGAATCATGAATTTGAAGCGAATTGGGTGCGCCACAGCAAATGTGTCGATGACGTGTGCTCGTAGAGTATGCTGTTGTTTTCTCCACACTTTTCTCGGTATCTTGACTTTGTTCGCCAAGGCCAAGTGTTGCATCGGGTTTCCTGTCCAATTTTCACATCGCGGGAAGCTCTCCCAGGATTATGTATTTTAAGGTATGATTCACGCAAAGATTACGCGAACTCCATAACTTATAGCTACGAATTTCCGAATATTGAATATAGGAGTATGGAGCTACTCACACGATGCTACATGAGTTCTTATCTGTTGTTGCATGGCTGTGACTTTGTTTAGAATCACAATTCAGCACCCGCCCAGCTCTCTTTCTCTCTCTCATAGACGTATAACAACGGAGGTCGCACTGACTAAGATGTCTCTACAGAAGGTGAGGTTGCAGCATCGAGGCACAAAGAGCTATGAATGAAAGCTCTTGAATACTCTTCTGCGTGTGCGGGGGTGCTTGGAACTATTTTAGTATAATATAGTTGCCTCTCCAGACAAATATGTGGTTGTCTTTACTCAATAGAAAACCTTTGCCTACATAGAATAATTCGATCACTCCATTGAAAGACTATAAGTTTTGAGTTCCTAATTCTGGGCTCCTTAAGTTATGGGATTTTGGACGGGCAGAGACGAGGGACCAAAACGGAAACCAAGCGTCACAAAACCAGGCGAGTATCAAAGTACAAACATGTAGATGTTAGATCGGATCAAACACAAGTGCGAGAGAGTCGAAAAAGTTGAATTGCTGCGATGTGGAGCTTCCCTTTTTACGGCATAACCGCCCATAACCAACCAGACACAGTGTTGTCGTGGCACCTTCTTGCTTTATAAAAAATAACAGTGGGTAGTTCCAAGACGGTTTCAGTAAGATTACCTGTTGCCCCCCCAAAGTACAACATCCAAGAGCTTGGCTCGCACCAGAGTGGCCATTATAGACTGGTGCACAATGGCAGATACCACTGTGGTGTTTGCTCTGTGGGTCTGTGTCTGAGTAAAGATAAAAAATCTCTAAAATTGCTTACGAGATTACATATTCTCATCGTGAATACCTCGGGATGTTCTCATCAAGTGGCTGGCCACAGAGTAAGAAGTGCACCTTATGGCAATGGGGGGCGACCTGGCCAGCTGACGGTTTCTCTTAAAGTGCATGAGCTGATCAATCTCACCTGCGCACGTAGAATACCTTGAGGAACAAGAAGTATGATATGATTTACCCAATCAAATCCAAATCACTATGCAGAAACCTACACATAAATATACCTTCTCCAAAATTCTAGAGAATACTTGGGCTTGAGAGGCGCATTTTCTCTCCTTATACCCTCCAGTATGCACACCCTTACTAGGCACCTAGTTCTTTGAACATCACACACCATATGAGGCATAGGGCCTTTTAAAATGAAAATCAAAATATATAATTTCCAACCCAGATCAGGAGGGGCACTGCTTGGATAGGGAATGTATGTGATTGGCGCAGAGGCTTAGGAATGGTAGATCATTGCAGCACACGAGACAATTTAGAGCCAATGGAAGGGTGAACTACACTAGAACAACACTATCGCGCTAAGGTGGGGACTCAAACTACAGGTGATGCAGAGGTGGACGTAAAGAGATTTGGTGTGTGTCTTGTTAAGAACACGCTATAGAGGGTTTTCTGCTGACAACTTTTAATCTAAGTCGATATTTATAATTACTTAAGCTTTTTCGTGAAGAAAGAATGGGCATAGGTGAGAGAATACCGACCGATTTGAGGGAAAGTTATATGAATTCTACTACTCTTCTGAAAAACCATTAAGAAGAATAACACTGGATCCCATGTGTTCTCTGGAGTGCACCTTCTCTTGCATTATGCGAATAGGGGAATAAGATGTGTCAGAGAAAGTGTCGCTTATGGCTGGTGGGCTCTCTCCTAGTGAGCAATTAGAAAGGTACTGACCGGTATGGATTCCGAAACTCCCTTTGCCTCAGAGGGGTCAACAGGATGGCCCTGCTTCCTCCCGCAGATGAAAGCAAAGGCCTGGAACCTCTGTTAGTTCTTCCAGTACTTAAACAAATTAAGTGTGATGTGACCGGTGGAGAACGTGAGCCTTGAACAAGCAAAATCATGAAGAAAGAGGCGAATGGAATATGGCTCCTGAGCATAAAGTTATTGATCTGTGTGTGTGTGTGTGTGTGTGTTGTTGGCATGTGTGTGTGTGTGTGTGTGTGGGGGGGGGGCTTTTCATTAAAGTGGTTAGCAGTAACAGATACCAAGAGTTTGCTAGACACCCAGCGTTCTATGGGCAGTATTTCCTCTTGGGTTCACAATAACAGGTCTTCCTGCTGGCACATGCTAAACACCTTACCCAGCTGACCTATCTCTCCAGTTCTGCTTACAGACACACACACACACACACACACACACACACACACACACTTCCCCAGCAAGAGGATGAAACCCAGGGCTTCATACATGCTAGGCACTCTAGGCAGTCCGGCCAGGCCCTTATTTTGTTTTGAGACAGGTATGTAGTCCAGGCTGGCCTTAGTTCATGGCAACCTACTAGCCTCAGACCCCTGAGTGCTGGAATTACAAGTAGGAGCCACCACACCCAGCTGGCTATTGGTTAGTTTGCAGTGTGGGGACTCAAACCCAGAGCTTTATACAGGTCAAGCCCCTCCACCCTGTGTTTACCACTGTACTTAGAAACATTAACATTTACATTAAGTTGTATGTGTGCTGCATATATCCCTCGCTGAAGAGGGATAGATAGTGTTGTCTGCACGGCAGGCTGTTTGTCAGAGCTACTGTGCAGCTCTCTGATCCCATCTGTACACTCAGATACACTTCCTAGCTCCCTACTAACTCCTAATGCCATGTATGCACAGCCTGGCTGATGTCTGGGATCCTGGCCTGTTTCCAGTCACAGAACTTCATATAGAGGCCTGGGTTCACCTGCACAGAGCACCCATAAACCCCCATACACCGAGAGCCAGTAGAGGCCAGCCTTTGCCCGCCTGCGACTGCTCTTTTTTCCTTCAGCCCCATCCCAAGCCTGTCACACATGGGGGGCTGTCCCGAAGCTGTGCTCAGTGCCTGGAATGCGCTTATCCCTCTCGCAGATTCCTCCCCTTTTTGGTACTCAGACAGCTGCTGAAACTCCCCATTGGCCGATGGAAAACTTCTTGGTGACTGTAGGAGCAGAGCCTGCCTCCTCCTCTTCCCTCCCACCCCCATTATCCAGCTGCACAAAGCGTGGCGAGATGGCGAAGTTTCTGGATCCCTATCATTTGATTGGGATATTTGCAAGGGCAATCAAGGAATTGTTGAGAGGGTTAGAAAAGGTTCAGGCCTGAAATCAGACCGGGCTAGTCATTGAGCACATAATCCAGTTAATACTAGGCTACCTTGATTATCTGCACACGTTGTTTTCCTGAGGCTGATTATCTCAGCATCTCCTGGGAAGGTACCCGTGAGTCAGATACCAAGGCCACGAATACACAATCCCTTTTATGAGAAACTGGCAATATCCTAGGGGAGAAAGGCAAGAGAATGGCCCAGTAAAATACACAAAGAGTGAGTGAGGGGAGATACTGCTTGTCGAATTTTTTGCTTCTACTTGGTGCTCCTCTCTAGCATGGAGCCTAGTGCTGGTATAGTCAGGAGCCACATGGCGGATTTGGGGAGTCACATCTGTACACTCAGATATACTTCCTAGCTCCCTACTAACCCTATGCCATCTATGCATAGCCTGGCTGGGGGTGGGGGGAGAGATAACTCACCAGTCTCATACAGCTAGTGAAAGAGCAAGGGTTCAAACCTTGCTTTGTCTGACCCCAAACTGCTATGCCATCTTGCCTTTCCAAAGCTGTTGAGGTTTCTCCAACCTCAACAGAGTCCCCAGTCTCTCTCTACACAGAAGATGCATCTGGTCCGGTGTTTATAGCTAACAGCCACACTCTATTTCTGTGTGTTTTACACTCCTTTACTTCATCGGCCTGCACTGTAAACTGGCTGTCACTATTTATAGCCCTGCACTCACTTCACTTGCCCAGTCCCTGGGGGACATGATTCTGGGTCTCCCGCCAGGACCCTGGGGGCTGTGTTCTTGCTCCTTTGGGAGTTATGGTCCCAGATATCTCTTATAATCTTCATCATAGAAAGTTCACTTCATAAACTGTGCTTTGAACATTTTCCAAATAAATATAAAGGCCAGGTGTGGTGGTACACACATGAAATTCCAGCACTTGAAGCAGAGATGGAGCCAGTTTCAATGTCATCCTCAGCTGGATAGTGGTTCAAGCAGCCTGGGCCAAAAAACAAAAATGTTTATAATAGTGTCAAAACATGTTTATAATGTGTCATTTTTCTCTAGTTGTCTCTGTGATTTTTTTCTCTCTCTTTGGAGCAAGGATCCATGTTCCAGCTATAGGATACTGTGTGCACTCGAAAAGAGTTAACTGTTTAAAACCTCAACAGGCCAGATACAGTGTCATATAGACTGTAATCCCAGTACATGGGAGGTAAAGACAGAAGTCCAAGGTCATCCTTGACTACATAGAAGGGTTTGAAGCAGCTTAGGCTACATGAAACCCTGTCTCAACAAGCAAAACAAGGGGTTCAAGAGGTGGCTTTGTAGGTTAAAATACCTGCAAGTATGAAGATAGGAGTTATGTCCCCAGGACCCACATGGATGCCAGTTGC
>NC_050447.1:55268673-55299162 GCF_903995425.1 Onychomys torridus
GTGTTTCTACGTCTAGGACTCACATAGTTCTTCTGTCCTGAAGAGGACCACATAGGTGAGAAAAACTGACTCCTCCAGGTTGCCCCCATCCCATGATTTTTTTAAATCTCCCCAAACAAGCAAAGCAGCAGACCAGGCAGAGCAGCCAGAGTAGCCAATGCTAGGGTCAGGAGGCTGTAGCCTGATTTAACTCTGGTGCTGGAAGCCACTAAGGAGTCCAGATGGAGAGTGTCCTGTGTCTAGCAGACACTAGAGTCAACAGTCAGGGACAGGAAGTGGAAGTCTGGAGACACTGCTTTATAAGGGGAAAGAGTAAAATAAATACATAAACAAGCTGGAGGCGGTGGTATAGGCTTGGAATCTCAGTTTGAATTTGAGGATATCCTGGGGTATAAGAAACTTTGTTTCAATAAGCAAACAAATTAAGCCGAGTTTGGAATTTCTGGAAAATGATGCTCGAGGAGGTAGTTTCCTGAATATGGCCCCAGGACCCTTAAGTACAAGGACTTCAGAAGGTTAAGGATTATTTTAAATAATGCTAAGGTGTTATTTGCTTTCTTCTTTTTTCCTTTATTTGTATTTTATGTATATGGGTGTCTGTCTGCATGTATGTATGTACACCACATGTGTGCAGTGCCAAAAGAGGCCTGAAGAGGGCAATGGATCCCCAGGACTAGGGATCTCATCTGGGTGCTGGGAATAGAACCTGGGTTAAGTGTTCTTAACTGCTGACTCATCTCTCTAGCCTGTTATTTATTTATTAAACTTTAAAAAAATTGAATGTGTGGGCATATGTGGTATAGTATATGTGTAGAGGTTGGAGGGTAACCCTTGGGAATTAGTTTTCTTCTGCCATTGTGGGCTGCAGGAATGGAATTTAGGTAATTCTAGATTTCAGACTGTGAGACAAGAACCTTTACCCACTGAGCCATCCTGCCAAACCCAATTGCTTGTTTTTATTAATTTAGTTGCCCAGGAATGTATGGCAGAGTTCACTAGGGGCTGCATGGTACACACATGTCTGTCCCCACAGGTCAAATGTAGAAGCAGCTGCCTTTCATTTAGCTGGACATCAGGTTGACTTTCAAAAATGTGAAGCAAAATCTCATAGTATTTTTGGTTGGGAAATCTAATCACTGGCATTAAAATATGTTGTTTCTGTTACCATGTATCGAATTCATTATTAAAATGTTGTAAGTACTTAACTTGCTCTTGGCTTTACTTTCTCATATGATTAAATGTTGACTACAGTACTTTGGGAATCTTTAAAAACTGTTAAGGGTTTAAAGGGCTCCTGAAACCAAAATGCCTGGGGCTGGTCATGTGACTATCCAGACACTGAGTTTAAGGACGGGAGGAAAGTATTGCTGGGAATGTATTCCGGAAAAGGCAGGAGCCATGTTGGATACTAGTGCCCTCCTGTGGATCTTAACAGAATCCCTGCATTATGAGTGTGATTCCCCAGGGGAATGGCCCTAAATGGTCATAAGTAGAGTCCAACTGATAAATCCAGCTGTTTTCCGGATCACATCCGGGATCTGAGCCCCACCCAGAGCACTAAGCCATTGAAATTTCAGAGCCTTGCTGATGACAGTTTTTCAACACTGTTGTTCAGAGCAAGAAACATTTCCTGCCCTCCAGTGGAACGTTGTCTCGTTTGCATGCTCATTATCATGTTAACTAGGCACCTCACTGGGTATGTAAAGCAATGAAATAATTTCTAGAACATGATTTTAGTGACTATTTAGTCTGTGATTCGTGAAGATGGGTAAGAAAACTAGTTATGATTTAATATATTCAGTCTGTAACAGAATATCTTTAGCGGCAAAAGGATTATATACCACTGGTTAAAGTGCTTGCCACGCAAGTGTGAGGACTTGGGTTTGGTTCTGCCAGAACCCCCAGAACAGGAGAAAAGGCAGGCATAGCAGCATGCCTGTGATCTCAGCACTGCAGAGGCAAAGGCAGGATTCCTGGGTCTTTCTGGTCAGCATTTGCAGCCTCATCAGCAAGTCCCAGGTTCAGTAACAAACACTGTCTCAGAAAATAAGCGGGGGAGTGCCTGAACAAGACAACCTGACACAGACCTCTGGCTTTTACAGACCTCTGGCTTTTACATGCATGTGTCTGTACACACACGAATACACACACACACACACACACACACACACACACACACACACACATATAGTGTATATGTACCTATATACATGTACACACAGAAAAGTATTGTACACTGTTATCCCAGTATACACATATGCACTCATGCATGAACACACATGTTGTTCAGACAGTGTTGCTTCACTTGCTACCCCACAGGACATTCATGGACTACTGTCTGAAACAGTTCAGGTTGCTCCAAACACAGGGGCTCTGGCCCAGGGAGGAAGGCAGCTGAATCCATCCTAAGCCCTGATCACTCAGGGTTAGCCTGGGACTGTGGTTCCTAGATGAAGAAACGCCTGCTTCTCATTTTCTCCAAGTTTCCCAGTGGTTGAGCAGTGACTGTGGTTGAATCTCAGAATACAAAAGAGTATTAATTCCAGCAGGGATGAAATGCAATTGACTGTTTATAGTGACCAACTTATAATTGAAGCCAAATTATTATTCTGATACTTCTTTTATTAAGCGAGGCATAGTGGCACAAGCTGTACTCCCAACTCCAGGAGGCATCACAACCATCTTGGGCTATGCAGTGAGTCCAAAGATAGCCTGGAGTTCTAAGACCCTGCTTCAAAATCCAGAAATAGAGACTTGTTGTCGCTAATATTTTTAGTAACCCAGTGGTTAATTGCATTTACTTTTTCAGGACATTAATACTATTATTATTTTGAACCAGGGTCTTCTGCTGCCCAAACTGATTTTGAACTCCCAATGTGTCTACCAAGGATGACACTAAATTCCTGATGGTCTTGCCTCTTGAGTGCTAGTATTACAGGCATGCACTGCCATACCTACTTTATGTAGTGCTGAGGTTTGAACCCAGGGCCTCGTGCATGCTAGGCAAGCATTCTACCAACTGAGAATATATTCCCAGTCCCATCTGGGTGTGTGTGTGTATGTGTGTATACACACATATACATGTACTAGTACAATGTTAAGATCCATTATCTATTCATTCGATAGATTTATTGTTGTTGTTGCTGTTGACAGGGTCTCTTCTACAACTCACACTGTAGACTAGGCTGACTTGGAACTCATAGAAATCTGCCTGCCTCTGCCTTCCAAGTGCTAGGAGCAAAAAGGTATGCCCCAGCTTTAATTAATTTCCAGTGTGAGGCTTATTACAGATGGAAAATAAGACCAGTTTTCCATGCTCACAGTGTGGTGTCATGAGGGAGGTGAAATTCACCAATAATCACACTGGTAACAGGACCATTGCCACATGCTGAGTGCTCCCAGGCAGAAGTTCAGGGTGGGAACACATTGAAGCAGGGCCTAGGCTAATGGAGAGTTCTGGAAATACTCCCCAGCATAGCTGCAGACACAAGATGATGGAGGCTCGCTCGTAGAAGTGTAGGAGGAAGGGGCATGGTTAGGATGGGGAGATATTGCTCCTTGTGAGACATAGTCAAGATCCAGGAATGGGAGCTTTGAATGTTCTTGGCAGGGGCTGACTGCAGTCCATAGTGCTTATAACTCAGACCTCTTGGGTCCCAGCCAACAACCCTTGTGCTTTTCACTTGTAGTTCATGACCTTTACACTGCTCCCAGTGAGTCTGTACCAGCCTGGTCAGGCTCTTAGCTGCCATGATATAGCCTGCCCTCTCAGTGTGGACTCTGTACTTCTGCCTTCTTTCTCTCTGGACCCATTCCATGCATGTCTTTTAAATTCTTTTCTCTTATTAATTATTATTATTATCTGTGTTTGTATGCATATGTGAATGTGGGTGTGCAATTACCACTGAAGGCATAAGGAGTCCATTCTCTCCTACTGTGGGTTGCAGGGATCAAAATCAGATCACCATGCTTGAGTGGCAAATACTTTGACTTCAATGGCCTGATGTAGCTATTGGCATTTCTTTTCTCTCTAGAGGAACACACATGCTGTCTCCCAAAGGAGACTCACTCTGCCACTCTCAGTTTTCATGTAACTTTTCCAAGAGGGTTTTATCTTTGCCCACTCCTTGAGGCATGCTGGGAAGATGTGAACAAATGTCTCCTCTCCAGATGTAGCACCTATAATAGACCAAAGAAATTATTCCACCCAAGTCTAGCTTAGTGAACCAACCAGTTTTGGGGGTCGCTTGCAGAAGCATGGGTGACTCAAAAACAGTCATCAAAAAGCCCTCCTCAGAATGGTTGATGACTTGCAAAAACGGAATCTCTGGAGCCCCCTGCACAACTTCCAAGCTGCTTCATAGAATTGTTTACTGTTTACATAAGCTTGGGGGTGGGGTCTTGTGATTCTTGTAAGTTTCCTGAACTTGCTGAACCTTGTAAATTGCGGAGCCTCTCTTTCCTCTGGATTGGAACATTTCATTTGGGAGGAGATAACTACATGCTAGTGTCTCTTTCACCTGCTCTGCCAGCCAACTTGTTCCTTTGTTTATGGCCTGTCTTCCCAGTTAGTCTGAGTCCCATGGGGACAAGGCTTTTCTGTTATATGACAGCCATTTCCCAACACTCAGGTATGTGAATGTATGTGGACATAGTGAGTGCTGTGTAATTAACTAATACACAAACAATTACCAGGACTCTTACTTATTTTTTTCACTTTTTAGTCTATGAAACAAAGGGGAACCACGTGACATTTCTAAGTAAGTTAATGACCTGGTTTTTGTGTATTTGAGTGTGTGTGTGTGTGTGTGTGTGTGTGTGTGTGTGTGTAGGTCAGAGTGTAGGGAACAGGGGGCTGTATGGGCCAGTTTATGTTTAGACAACATGACTTTGATATGGATACCTGGCATGGATCAAGATGGCTAATATTGGACATGGGAAGGGGTGTGAGTCAATAAATATGGCTGACATTGGATGTCTGGGAACTCCAAAATAAACAGTGATGTAAACTGTTATACACACACACACACACACACACACACATACACTCTATTCCTGGCAGAATGCCACCTTTGTGTTGGCTTTGTATAAATATGGCTTTGAGGTCAGGGTCACGAGTGTCTTTGCTACCTTTGTATTCACCAACCTGTCTCTGTGTTTGTCTGTAGTCTAGTGTGTTTACCTTAGTGTGGCTTGTAAGGTCTGCACGTATGCCTGTGCCCACCTGTGTGTGGCTCATGTATTGGTATGTGCCTGGGTGCCTGAAGGAGTCTTCTGCCTAGTGGTCCGTGTGGTAGCCCCTTGTCTGGAGGCATTAAAGTATGTTACATTTGCCTGTGGCTAGGGACATCCTCTTCTGTGGCCTGGTCTTCTGGGGCCCTGCCCCTTTCCCAGCACAGAGGTCAATGTCAAGTGTCTCCTCAATCCCTTCTCCATCTGCTGTTTTTTGTGGGTTTTTTTTTTTTTTTTTTTTTTGTGTGTGTGTGTGTGTGGTTTTTTGTTTGTTTGTTTGTTTTTGTTTTTGTTTTTTTTTTAGACAGTGTCTCCTGAACCTGGAGCTTAAGATTGGCTGGCTAGGCAGCTCTAGGAACCACCCTGTCCCACCTCCCAGAGCTGCCATTACCAGCATGGGCTTTTAGGTAGGTGCTAGGGAATCTGCCTTCGGCCCTCACTATGGCATAAAAAGCGTTACTGGCTGAGCCACCTCTCCAGCGCCTGATACTATTTTCTTCAATAAATAATATAGCATTGGAGTCAAAGAAGCAGAGAGAACCTGTAAAAGTTCAAAAGAGACTTCAGAGAATTTAATCCTGGTTGGAATCTTAAAGATGAAAACAATCTGGCCACACAACAATCTCTCCAGACAAACTCTTGTTTTCTCTTTTTCTTGCTTGCTGTGTTGAGGATCAAATGCAGGTCCTCACAGTTTAAGTGTGCTCAAAATGCTGGCGAGTGGGATACTCAAGAGTCTAGGATTTCATTTAAAATACTCAAAAAAAAAAAAAAAAAAAAAAAAAAGCAGGGCATAGTGGTGCATGCCTGTATTCCTAGCGCTCAGAAGGTGGAGGCAGGAGATGGCTGCAAGTTTAAAGCCAGCCTCTGGGCTACATGATAAGACCTCGTCTAAAAAAAAAAAACAACAAACAAAAAACAACCACCTCCAAAAAGCCCCGGCCCTCAAAAACAAAACAAAACAAAAAAACTCCAAAGGAAAAATAAGGACAGGCATGGCAGAAATAGAAGAAATAAGAGCCACAGTGTGCTAGGAATTGTCGGAGCTATTGTTGGATATATGTGTGCTGGGGAAGAGGGCAGTTTGTATTCTAGGTTTCTGAAAATTCCCCTGAAAAGTAGTGTTTTACAAAATGTTTTCTAAACACTATTCTGCCTCTCATCTAGGAAGAGGAACTTCAGAGGCGGGAGAAGAGAGGAGGGGAAGTGAATTCCAGGGCTAGAGACCCATTGCCAAGGTCAAGGTGAGGGGTGTGGTGAGGAAAGGCCAAAGGTTGAGTCAGACAGACTCTGTGCTGGTGGAAGCAGAAGGCTTGTTAGTTAGTACTGTGTGCGTTTGATATTCTCAGCAGCCCCTGGAGGGGGCTCAGGCAGGAGCTGGGTGGTCCAGAGTTGCAAAGCAGGAAACACTTATGGCCAAGGCGTGTCTGCTGCCATGGGTGGAAGTTGTGTCTGTCTTTTCTAGCTCTTAGTCTGGTGTCTTTAGTGCCGCCTTTCTCCTCCCTCCTTCCTCCCTCCTTCCTGTCTCATTAGCTCTTGGTTTGTACAGACTTCTAGACTACATGTGGTGGAGCCACAGTGAGGAGTGGCATGCAGTGCGATCCTGCGATCCAGTTGCTCGCAGCTGCACGACCCCTGAAAGCTCTTGGTTCTCAGGCCAAGATGACTTAACTGCCCTTCAGGCAGTTCTACGTTTTCTGATTTCTTTCTTTTTATGTTTCTTTCTTTGTTTCCTTCCTTCCTTCCTTCCTTCCTTCCTTCCTTCCTTCCTTCCTTCCTTCTTTCCTTCTTTCTTTCTTATGCTTCAAACACATAACGAGGCAAGTGGCACCATGGCTGATGGACCCTGTACCACTACAGTAACACTGATGATGCTTGCTAACATTTCCACTGTTCATTCCTGTTGGGGTGGAGGATTTCCATGATTGTTTCATTTCACTGAGGAATCCAGAATAAACCCTGATCTTCATGACATATCAGAAGCAAGTAACTCCTGGGTACCTGCTCCTGTGGGTCTCTCTATTGGCTCTGGAAGTGGGATCCAGTCAGGTGCATGGTGAGGTGGAAGTAGAGAGAGGTCTCTATTAAGAGAAGAGCTGGCAAAAAAAAAAAAAAGATGAGCTGGCTAATTTGGCTGTGGTGGTGCACACCTTTAATCCCAGCACTTGGGAGGCAGAGACAGGCAGAGATCTCTTGAGTTTGAGGCCAGTATGGTCTCATTGGGGGAAAGAGAGAGAGAGAGAGAGAGAGAGAGAGAGAGAGAGAGAGAGAGAGAGAGGAGCTAGTGAGTGGGAAATGATGGATCAGCTTCCCAGAAACTGCTTGAGGAGCAGTTTGTATAGGAGATGAATGATAGCGACGTGGTGGGTGACTTCTCACAGGTGAGTTTGTGGCCACACGATGACAGTCTGACCTTCATCACCTTGTCTCAGGATCTTTCTCCAGTTTTGTGACTCTCAAGAACAGCAGTGATTACAGTTTTTAAAAGATCATAGCTTTCTCTCTCTCTCTCTCTCTCTCTCTCTCTCTCTCAGTCTTCTAGATAAGGTTTCTCTGTGTAGCTTTGCGCCTTTCCTGGAACTCACTCTGTAGCCCAGGTTGGCCTCGAACTCACAGAGATCCGCCTGGCTCTGCCTCCCAAGTGCTGGGATTAAAGGCGTGTGCCACCACCGCCCGGCTTCCCCTCTCTTTTAATCTTTGTGTATGCCCATGTGCATACACACATGTGCAGGTCAGAGGTCAAAGGTGTGGGTCCTCACCCTCCACATAGTTTGAGGCAGGGCCTCTTTGTTATGTATAGCAGGCTAGCTGGCCTTGAGCTTCTGGGCATTCTCTGTCTCTGCTTCCCATTTCATAGGGGTTACAGAAGTGCTGCTACCACGTTTGACTTTTCATGGGTTCTGGGGATCTGAATTCAGGCTTTCAGGCTTGTATGCCAAGTTCTCCACTCACTGAGCCATTTCCCCAATGACCTTTCCCTTATTCTTGTTGCCAATTAGTTTTTAAAAGATCTATCTATCTATCTATCTATCTATCTATCTATCTATCTATCTATCTAGTGTGTGTGTGTGTGTGTGTGTGTGTGTGTGTGTGTGTGTGTGTGTGCTAGTGAGTGCAGTTGCCCACAGAGGCCAGAAAAGAGTGTTGGATCCACCGGAGCTGGAGTTACAGATAGTTATGAGCTGCCTGCCATGGGTTCTGGGACCCAAACTCGGGCCCTCTACATGATCAGTATGTGCTCTTCACCAACGGAGCCTTCTCTCCAGCCCGTGTGTAACTCCCAACATGTTATTTGGTGGACAGATTAGGAGTGACTGTCCAAAAAAAGGACAGGGTCAGCTGCTGTTCAGTATGGAGGTTGGTATAGTGGGAGAAGAAGAGATCAGGATTTTAAATGTATTTATTTTTTTAACTTTTGTTTCTAACAAGGTGATCCTCTTGCCTCAGTCTTACAAATACTGGGGTTACATGAGAGCTACTGTACTCACCTTGAGAAGTCAGGTTTTCATTATTCAGCTTCAAAGTCCTAAAAAAAAAAAAAAAAACAACAAAACCCCAGAATGTCCTCGTATCTAACCATTATACTACTTCCACACTTAACCAAATCAGTGATTCCCTACCACCAAGTCATGCTCAAGCAACTTAAACATTCTCCAATGTCCTCAAAGCTGTCCCTTTTTTGAAACAATCTCACATGACATTTGCTTGTCTCTCCCTTTGTTCATGTGCTGGTTAAAGAACCACTGCCTTTTGTCCTGTAGAATGTTCTAGGCCTGCATTCCACTGTTTCTTTGTCCTGAAGTCTAACTTGTTATTCCATTCTGGCATTTCCTGGAAATGGTTACTGGATCCTATTCTGAAAATATCCAGGTTAAACTTTTTTACCCTTTAGAAGACACATGTAGAGTTTTGTTTTCGAGTTCATTTGGGGGCACTGAGGAGATAGTTCAGTGGCTGAGTGCTTGCCCAGCATGTATGAGGTACTGGGTTCAAGTCCCAAAATAAAATAAAAAAAATAATAAAATTCATTTGGGAACTAGTAATATATTTAAAGGTCCATTCTTACAAACTTTTAACACAATGAAAAATGAAGTTTTGAAAAATGAAGTCGGTGGCCAGCAAGCTACAGAGTTCCTCCTGCTGTTGCAGGGAGTGACCCCTTTAAAGGAGACACGGAGTTATAGGCAGGAGCTGCCCTGCCTAGCTTTTCATGTGGTGCTGGGATCTGAACTCAGGTCCTCATGCTTGTACAGCAAGCATTGTGCCCTCTGAGCCCTTTGTACATCTTCCTTCCCTTGTTTTCTATATCTGTTACAACTCATAATATTTTTTGTTTGTTTTGTTTTTCGAGAAGTGGTCTCATCCTATAGTCTAGGCTGGCCTGGAATTTATTATGTAGCTTAGACCGTCCTCAGATTTATAGCAATACTTATGCCTCAGCATCCCAACTGCTTGATCCAGCGTGGCTGGCTTCTGGTGTTTGTTGTTTTTTTTGTTTTTTGTTTTCTCTATATGTATAGCTTTAATTGAGATAGAATTCATGTGTAGAAAAATTCATATTGCCTCCCCATTTTTGAGACCAGAGTATCAGGTAGCCCAGGCTGACATCTAGCTCACTATGTATCTGAGGCTGGCCTTGAACTCCTGATCTTCCTGTGTCTACCTCCTAAGTGCTAGGATTACAGACAGATGCCACTATACATATAAAAAAAAAAGAAATCTGCCTTTTAAAAAAATACGTGATTTGGGCCAATGGGATACCTCAGCCTGTAGGACTCTTGCCATCAAGACTGACAATCTGAATTTGATTCCTGGAACCACATGATGGGAGGAGAGAACTGACTCCTGAGAATTGTCCTTTGACCTCCACAGGCATGGCACATGAGTGCCCCCTCTCCAATAAATAAAGTGTATGCCAAGGACAGTATGGTGACTGCTGTGATCCTAGCACTCAGGAGGCCGAGGCAGGAGGATGTCCTGGGCTATATGGGGAGACTCTGTCTCAAAAACAAAACAACAATAAAAATGTACAGTTCAGCGACTTTTAGTCTGTTCAGAGAATTATACAACCACTATGGATATCTAGTTCTAGAATGATTTTATCAGCCCCCAGGCAGATCCTGTGTCTAGTACATTTCCTATTCTCCCCAATCCCAGTCTATTTTCTCTATGGATGTCCCTTTCTGGACATTTCTGAAGAACGGATTGTATACTCTTTGGGAATGACTTTTTATGGTGTAGCACAGTGTTTTCAGAATTCATCCATGCTGTAGTACGTATCTGAAATTTATTCTTCCCTGTTTGGATAATTTGCTAGTTAATTTTGATACAAACTAGAGTTACTTAGGGAGAGGGAACCTCAACTGACAAGTGTCTCCATCAGGTTGACCTGTGGGTGTGTCTGTGAGGCATTTTCTTTATTACTAGCTGATAAGGAATGGCCCACTGTAGGTGATGCCACCCCAAGACAGGCGGTCCTAAGTTGTATAAAAAAGCAAACTGAGCAAGCCACAGGAGGAAGCTGGTAATTACCAATCTTCCATGGTCTCTGCTCTAGTTCCTGCCTCTGGGTTTCTGCCTTGAGTTCCTGTCCTGATTTCCCTCAAGGCCCGACTGTGATCTGGACTATGATTTCTTCCTCTAACCCAAATAAACGCTTTCCCCCTGTAGTAGTTTGAATGTGATTGGCCCCCATAATCACATAGGGAGTGGCATTATTAGGAGGTGTGGCTTTGATGGAGTGAGTATGGCCTTGTTGGAGGAAGTGTGTCACGGTGGCAGTGGGCTTTGAGGTTTTCTATGCTCAGGATACTGCCTGGTGTCTCAGTCGACTTCCTGTTGTTCCTGAAAGATGTGGGAATGTCAGCTACTTCTCCAGCACCATGTCTGCCTGCACACTCTCATGCTCCCGGCTATGATGATAATGGGAGTGAACCTCTGAGACTGTAAGCAAGCCACACCAACTAAATGTTTTTCTTTCATAAGAGTTGCCATGGTCATAGTGTATCTTCACAGCAATAGAAACCTAACTAAGACATTTTACCAAGTTGCTTTGGTTGGTGTTTACCACCTAGCTAGGACAGCATCCTTACCATCTTATTAATTTATTTATTTGAATTTTTTGAGACGGACTAATGTACCCCCGGCTGTTCTTGAACTCAGTATGTAGTTGGGGATAACCTTGAAGTCCTAATTCTCCTGCTTCACCCCCCAGGTGATGGGATGGCAGGCATTAAAGCAGAAGCAAAACTATGTATGGAACAAGGAAGATGGGTGAGAGGCGAGACGGTGATGGGGCTTGGGACATGCTCACGGTTCGTTACATAGATGCTGGAAATAGCCTTATGTGATCTGCATAAAAATTAATGAAAAAGAAGAGCTTTTCTTGTCAGCTGTGTTTTTTTGTTGGGGATGAGGCTCCTGGAAAGACAAGAAGTAGAAAGCGTCAAGTGTGGAACTCTCGCCCCCTCAACGAAGCTAGAATTAAGGACCTCTAGTAGTAATAGGCTCCCAGATGAGGTCCTGGTGTCTGCACCCTAAAGCTAAGGAGACACGCATCTCTCCCTAGAGATGAGGGCTTGAACAGGGTCTGTCCTTTCTTCCCTGGTCTTCTAGAGGTGGAAGGATCAAGGTAACCCCTCTCTCTCTCTCTCTCTCTCTCTCTCTCTCTCTCTCTCTCTTTCTCTCTCTGCGATTAATTTGTTTTATCTTATGTATATGAGCATTTTACCTTCATGTATGTATGTGTACCACATGACTACCTGGTGTCTGTGGAGGTGAGAAGGCATCAGCCCCCATCCCCCAAGAAAAAACTGGACTTAAAGATCGTTGTGAGCCACTATGTGGGTGTTAGGAACCAAACTCAGGTCTTTTGGAAGAATAGGCAGAGGTCTTAACCACTAAGCCATTTCTCCAGTGTCTAGTTATCTGTTCTTTGATAATCAAGGTGAAAAGACCTTGACTCTTTGGCTTTTGAGTTTCATTCTGTGGCCCCTGTTGGGTGGCACTCACTATGTAGCCTGTGCTGGTCTCGAACTCACAGTACTCCTCCAGCCTCATCCTCCCTGGTGTTGGGGTTACAGAGCTGTATTCCCATGACTGGCTAACAACCATTTGTAAGTGTCAGAAGTTCATCCTTGGTAGGGAGATGAGCAAGCAGTGCAAACTCATTAGAGATGAACTGGGTTAGGTTAAAACGAAAACCAAAAGAAAACAAAACCAAATGGTGCCTATAACCCGGGGCTGTCCCTGTCTTTATTGGTAAGCCCTCTGTTTCTATTTCTAATTTAAGTCAGAGCCATTTTCTCTGGCTCATGGATTAATGGAAAACATTTGCAATCTGGAGCACTGGAGTGTTCTGCACGACTAGTGTCTGGTCTCAGTCAAGTGAGGAGCTGATGTTTGTTTCCCTCTCAAGCCAAGAGTGAAGAGGATGCTCTACTCCCAGAAGTTTTAATGAGTGGTCAGAGCAAAAACTGCTTCAGATGAGAAGGAGCAGGAACTGGAGATTTTCGGGTAAAAGCCAGGGCTTTGGCAGTCCCTGTTAGTGAGGCTTGGCCACCTGTCTTGATACCAAATAGACAGACCAGTAATGGCAGCAAACAAAACGGGGGTTTGTTCAGCGTGGCTGTGTTGAGAAGAGGAGCAGGTAGAGGGAATAGTACACACACACACACACACACACCTTCCCCAGCAAGAGGATGAAACCCAGGGCTTCATACATGCTAGGCACTCTAGGCAGTCCGGCCAGGCCCTTATTTTGTTTTGAGACAGGTATGTAGTCCAGGCTGGCCTTAGTTCATGGCAACCTACTAGCCTCAGACCCCTGAGTGCTGGAATTACAAGTAGGAGCCACCACACCCAGCTGGCTATTGGTTAGTTTGCAGTGTGGGGACTCAAACCCAGAGCTTTATACAGGTCAAGCCCCTCCACCTGTGTTTACACTGTACTTAGAACATTAACATTTACATTAAGTTGTATGTGTGCTGCTATATCCCTCGCTGAAGAGGGATAGATAGTGTTGTCTGCACGGCAGGCTGTTGTCAGAGCTACTGTGCAGCTCTCTGATCCCATCTGTACACTCAGATACACTTCCTAGCTCCCTACTAACTCTATGCCATGTATGCACAGCCTGGCTGATGTCTGGGATCCTGGCCTGTTTCAGTCACAGAACTTCATATAGAGGCCTGGGTTCACCTGCACAGAGCACCCATAAACCCCCATAACACCGAGAGCCAGTAGAGGCCAGCCTTTGCCCGCCTGCGACTGCTCTTTTTCCTTCAAGCCCCATCCCAAGCCTGTCACACATGGGGGCTGTCCCGAAGCTGTGCTCAGTGCCTGGAATGCGCTTATCCCTCTCGCAGATTCTCTCCCTTTTTGGTACTCAGACAGCTGCTGAAACTCCCATTGGCCGATGGAAAACTTCTTGGTGACTGTAGGAGCAGAGCCTGCCTCCTCCTCTTCCCTCCCACCCCCATTATCCAGCTGCACAAGCGTGGCGAGATGGCGAAGTTTCTGGATCCCTAACATTTGATTGGGATATTTGCAAGGGCAATCAAGGAATTGTTGAGAGGGTTAGAAAAGGTCAGGCCTGAAATCAGACCGGGCTAGTCATTGAGCACATAATCCAGTTAATACTAGGCTACCTTGATTATCTGCACACGTTGTTTTCCTGAGGCTGATTATCTCAGCATCTCCTGGGAAGGTACCGTGAGTCAGATACCAAGGCCACGAATACACAATCCCTTTTATGAGAAACAGGCAATATCCTAGGGGAGAAAGGCAAGAGAATGGCCCAGTAAATACACAAAGAGTGAGTGAGGGGAGATACTGCTTGTCGAATTTTTTGCTTCTACTTGGTGCTCTCTCTAGCATGGAGCCTAGTGCTGGTATAGTCAGGAGCCACATGGCGGATTTGGGGAGTCACATCTGTACACTCAGATATACTTCCTAGCTCCCTACTAACCCTATGCCATCTATGCATAGCCTGGCTGGGGGTGGGGGGGAGAGATAACTCACCCAGTCTCATACAGCTAGTGAAAGAGCAAGGGTTCAAACCTTGCTTTGTCTGACCCCCAAACTGCTATGCCATCTTGCCTTTCCAAAGCTGTTGAGGTTTCTCCAACCTCAACAGAGTCCCCAGTCTCTCTCTACACAGAAGATGCATCTGGTCCGGTGTTTATAGCTAACAGCCACACTCTATTTCTGTGTGTTTACACTCCTTTACTTCATCGGCCTGCACTGTAAACTGGCTGTCACTATTTATAGCCCTGCACTCACTTCACATTGCCCAGTCCCTGGGGGACATGATTCTGGGTCTCCCGCCAGGACCCTGGGGGCTGTGTTCTTGCTCCTTTGGGAGTTATGGTCCCAGATATCTCTTATAATCTTCATCATAGAAAGTTCACTTCATAAACTGTGCTTTGAACATTTTCCAAATAAATATAAAGGCCAGGTGTGGTGGTACACACATGAAATTCCAGCACTTGAAGGCAGAGATGGAGCCAGGAGTTCAATGTCATCCTCAGCTGGATAGTGTGTTCAATGCCAGCCTGGGCCAAAACAACAAAAATGTTTATAATAGTGTCATCTTTTTCTCTAGTTGTCTCTGTGATTTTTTTTCTCTCTCTTTGGAGCAAGGATCCATGTTCCAGCTATAGGATACTGTGTGCACTCGAAAAGAGTTAACTGTTTAAAACCTCAACAGGCCAGATACAGTGTCATATAGACCTGTAATCCCAGTACATGGGAGGTAAAGACAGAAGTCCAAGGTCATCCTTGACTACATAGAAGGGTTTGAAGCCAGCTTAGGCTACATGAAACCCTGTCTCAACAAGCAAAACAAGGGGTTCAAGAGGTGGCTTTGTAGGTTAAAATACCTGCAAGTATGAAGATAGGAGTTATGTCCCCAGGACCCACATGGATGCCAGTTGAGCATGGTGGCCTGCTGGGAATTCTAGCCTCTGAAGAGAGAAACAGAGGCTCCCCAGAGTAAACTGTCTAGTAAGCCAGATCAGTGCACTCTGGATTTGATTGAGAGACACTGCCTTAATGAATAAGGTGAAAGAATAATTGAGGATGATTCCTGATATTAATCTCAGGCCTCCACATGTGTGTGATGCAAGCATACATGATCCCATACATATGTGTGTGTGGTGATATATTGTGTACTCCAATATATTGTGCACCCTAGTAAACTTACCTGGGGATCAGAGGACAGAGCCAGCCACTAGATTAGACATAGAGGCCAGAGAGTGGTGGCATACACCCTAAATCCTATCACTTGAGAGGCAGAGAGCCATCTGGATCTCTGTGAGTTCAAGGCCACACTGGGAACAGAGTCAGGCAGTGGTGGAATCCCAACACTTGAGATCTCATGCCTTTGCTTGGAAAGCACACATGCCTTTAATCCCAGGAAGTGACATTGCTGGGTGGAGAACGGTGTATAAGGTGTGAGGAGACAGGAACTAAGCAGCAGTTCAACTGAGACCCTTGGGGTGAGGACTCAGAGGCTTTCAGTCTGAGGAGTCGTGGAAACAGGATCAGCTGAGGAATTGGCAAGGTGAGGTTGGCTGTGGCTTGTTCTGCTTCTCTGATCTTTCAGCTTTTACCCCAATATCTGGCCCCGGGTTTTTTATTAAAAGACTTTTTAAGATTCGTGTTGTGGGTTGGGGATTTAGCTCAGTGGTAGAGCACTTGCCTAGCAAGCACAAGGCCCTGGGTTCAATCCTCAGCTCCACAAAAAAAAAAAAAAAAGATTCGTGTTGCAATTCATGTTACATGTGTGTCCATACAAATGCTCTTACACATATAAAACATTCGTATGCACACCCATATGGAAACAAGAAAAGAAATGAAACTTTAATAACACTATTTTGTTCTGTTTTTGAGGCAAAATCTTGTTATATAGCTCTGGCTGACCTGTCTGATACTCACGTAGCCCAGGCTGGCCTCAAACTAATAGCAATTGTGCTGTCTCAGCATTCCAAGTCCTGGAATCACAGGTGCACGTTCCCCACTGCAGGCATCAACGATGCTTTTAAGAATAATTGAATAACTTCAGTAGCAATGTGGACCAGGGGTGCAGCTTCATGGTAGAGCATGCATTTAGCATATACAAGAGTCTTAGCTGATCCCCCAAATGTAAACATTTCTTTTTAAAATTTAAGTTTAAAAATGAAGATGGGCGTAGTGGTCCATGCTTGTGATTCTAGCAATAGGAAGGTGGGAACTGGGGAGAAAGATTCTGATGTTTGCATTTGGCAATTTCTAAGCCAGTAAGAGAGAGACTCTATCTTAAAAAAAAAAAAAAAAAAAGGTGGGAGCAGTTAAGAGTGTCTATTGTTCTTGTGAAGGATCTGCATGTGATTCCCAGCATTCACATCTGACAGCTCACAACTGTCTAACTCTCCAGCAGATATGATTCTATTCTCATCTAGCTGTTGTTAACAAGGTCTCAGAGGACTCAAAGACAGTGTGCTGGCAGTTTTATGTCAACTTGACGCAGGCTAGAGTCAGCTGAGAAGAGGAAACCTCAGTTGAGAAAATGCCTCTGTGGGCCAGACTATAGAGCATTTTCTTAATTAGTGATGGATGTGAAAGGGTCCAGTACATTGTGGGTGGTGCCACCCCTGGATGGGTGGTCCTGGGTGCCATTAAAAAAACAACAACAACAACAAAAAAAAAAAACAGGCTGAGCAAGCTGTGAGGAACAAGCTAGTATGCAGGATTTCTCCATGGTCTCTGCATCAGTTCCTGCCTCCAGGTTCCTGTTCTGTTAGAGTTCTTGCCCTGACTGCTTTTGATGATGAACTGTGATATGGACCTGTGAGTGAAACAAACCCTTTCCTCTCCTAATTGCTTTTGGTCATGGTGTTTCATTCATCAATAGAAAGCCTCAGTTGAATCACCAAAGACAGTTGAATCACCAAAAGTCCCATCACAACCGCATGTGTAACAACTCACCAAAGTCCCATCATTGGAGTGCTGACCCTAGGCCAACCTTCCACTTCTTACACACTTTAACACACCCCCTCCATCCCAAGCCCACAAGCAGCTGGGAGTGGAACAGGAGGGAGTGGTAGCGGAAATTCCGGGTGAGGCTCTGTGACACCTTTCCCTCCTTCTGAGAGGTAATATTAACAGTCCTACTTACCACCACTATGGGCACAGCTATTTAAATGTCTGTCATGGTATCATTTGCTTACCTTGTTGCCATGGCTACAGAGTCAAAGTAGTCTGTGGGTCACCAAAACAATCTCAGCTCTATGTTGGTCAGGGGTTACACAGTCCGTGGGGCCTAGAGGACCCCGTGAGTTCAAAGCTCTACGAAAACCCAGTGCGTGCTGTTAGAAGCCTTGGGCTTTGGTGCGTCAGATGCTGAAGTCATGGCCGGTTCCGAGCTGGTTTATGAGGTCACTCTTGCATCTGTAGCTTCTGGCTGTGTCAACACAGGGTGGAGATCTGCTTCCTGCTGTCACCTGTCCAACCCCCTGGAGCTCTTTTTCAGAGACCTCTACTCAGGCAAAAACTGGATCCTAGGCCTTATGGCCAAGCAGCCTAAAATAATTTTAGGATGAGCTCGAGTAGGGTTGGAGTTTATTAAAAATAGAAAGGCACTCAGAGAAGAATAGGGTGAGCTAAGGCATGAGTGTGGACTTCTCACAGGAATCTCACTTATTGGTCCCCAGGTGGCTGTGTAGAGGATTCCGGAAGCTTTCGGAATTTTGTTGTTCTACAGGTTCCAAAGGGGCCCTCCCCTCCTCCATCTGTTTCTCCTTTCCAAAACTGAGATTAGAGGGTGGCCTTCAGAGGTGACTTGTAAGTATTACAATCTGATAAGATAAAACCAGAAGCCACTAGGGTTACGTAAGGGTTTGGGGTCAGGACGTGTTCTTTTTACTGTAAATGCAGTTGCTAGGGAGATGCCTGGAAATTGCAGGCTGACAGATGGGAAGGCCTTAAGCTAATGCTGCTAACCTTGCTGGAATGCCCTCTTCTCAGCAAGAGGCTTCTGGTGTGCTCCAGAGTGAGGGCTGGTCTCCTTCCTTTCCCAGCTTCCCTACCCCCAAGTATCCTCCCCACCCCCTGCTGTCCCTGCTGCTTGGCCCTTCCATGAATATGCTTCTGAAAATCAAATTCTAGCAGGAGCCACAACCCAGCTCCTGCTTGAGTTCTTCCAATAGAACGTGAGGAAGCACTCATCCAGTTCCTTCATCCACTCGGACCTACTGTGTGCTAGGCATTGCTTCCAGCAGGGATGAAAACCCTTTGTATAAAGGGCCAGCCAGATGGTAAATGGCTTTGTGGGCCACAAGGCAAAATTCTTAACCCTTCTAATAATTTTTCTCACCAGACTAGTGTTTTTCCCATTTTAAAATGTGAAAATATGGGGCTGGAGAGATGGCTCAGAGGTTAAGAGCACTAGCTGCTCTTCCAGAGGTCCTGAGTTCAATTCCCAGCACCCACATGGTGGCTCACAACCATCTGTAATGAGATCTGGTGCCCTCTTCTAGTCTGCAAGGATACATGTAGACAGAACACTGTATACGTAATAAATAAATAAATCTTTTAAAAAATGTGAAAACATTTGCAGGTGACACAAAAATGGATGGTATTTATCTGGCCTATAGACTATCATTTGTTGCCCTCCGGTCTCAGCAAACAAAACAGGTGAACATTTGATAGTGAAATTTCTTCACTCGCTGAGGGGCCCAGCAGACAACAGAGTAAGATGATGTGATGTCCAGGCTAAGTGCTAATGCTCTGACTTTAAGAGGTAGGGCCAGGTGAGAGGTGATCAAATACTGGGGGCTCCACCCTGGAAGGGATTAACTATCTTCTGGACTGAATTCCTTACCTGGGGAGCTGCTTGATGAAATGGAGGCCGCTTCTCTTCTGCACACACTGCTCACCACTCTTGCATAGACCACCAAGGAGTCTGCACTGGTTAGTTTTTTGTCAATATTTTTGTTGTTGTTGTTGTTTTGAGACAGGGTTTCTCTGTGTAGCCCTGGCTGTTCTGGAACTTGCCCTGTAGACCAGGCTGGACTTGAACTTACATTCACCTCTGCCTCCCTAGTGCTGGGATTAAAGGCAGGTGCCACCACCACCTGGCTAGTTTGAATTGTCTGGGAAGATGGAACTTCAACTGAGAAACTGCCTCCATCAGATTCACTGTGGGCAAGTCTGTGAGACTATCTATCTATCTATCTATCGGTTTTCTTGAGACAGGGTTCCTCTCTGTAGCCTTGGCTAGCCTGGATTTTCTTGCTTAATGATTGACGTGGGAGGGCCCAGCCCATTGTGGGCATTGCTATCCCTAGGCTGATAGATAGTTCTTGGTTATATAAGAGAGCAGGCTGAGCAAGCCATCATTCTTCCATGGCCTCTGCTTCAGTTCCTGCCTCTAGGTTCCTGCCTTGGGGTCCTGTCCTAAGGCAAGAAAGACACTCTAAATCAGAGTCTGGGGGACAGGGGATGCCAGTGTGACCTCACCCAGTGAGTGCTCCTGGTTTTGCCCCACCCATCCCTCAGAGCACTGTTGGGGACTTGTCAGGTGTGAAAAATCTGTTTCCCAAGTTATTTATTTTAATATTCCCAGGATTTTGGAATCTCTAGGCCTTGAAAGTTCAAGAGGGGGAAAGGGACTGTTAGAATTCCTAGCCTCTCCCCCAACTATATGACCACAAGTGTGCTGGCAAGATGCTTAGTCATCCCAGGGCCCTTTGTCCTACGTAATCCATAATCCATGTGCTGCATGATCATGTAACCTATGCACATGTATGGCGTAGCTACATAAGCCCATATGTGCATATGTGAGGGGAACCTATAAAAGCAGCTTCCACTTATTCCTCCCCCAATTCCTGCACAGTCGTTCCCTAGGCCTATGCACATCCCTTCTGTTCCTTTCCCTTAATAAACTCCTTTTTTTTTTTTTTTTTTTTTGTTTTGTTTTTCGAGACAGGGTTTCTCTATGTAGCTTTGCACCTTTTCTGGAACTCACTTGGTAGCCCAGGTTGGCCTCGAACTCACAGAGATCCACCTGCCTCTGCCTCCTGAGTGCTGGGATTAAAGGCGTGTGCCACCACCGACCGGCCTCCTTTCCCTTAATAAACTCTTATAGTGGCTTTTCTCACACCGTAAACAGTGCCGCTAAATGAATAACACTGCGCCACTTAATAAATAACAGGGACACCAAAAAGAGATGTTACAACTTCCTTAAAAATTTTTAAAAGGTAAATGGGGTTTTTAATTATGTAGGCCAAGCTAGCTTTGAACTTGGGGAGCTCCTCTTGCCTCCCTATCTCTAAGTGTTGGAATTACAGGCATGCACTGCCACACCCTACTACAGCTTACTGTTCTCATCTTCTAAAGATAGAACAGCTAAAGTCCAAAAGAGCAATGACATCAGAATCAGGGTCCTTTTAACTATATAAGCTCAACCCTCACTTTATATAAATTACATGTGAATGTGCGATAATTATATATGTAATGGTGTGATTTTGGAGAATGTGCGATTATATATAATACACAATAATATGTGTCATTTTTAACAGTTTTACCACAGGTGAATAAAAGCTTTCTCACGGACCACAACAGCCTGTGTGCTTGCCAGGAACCTGCAGAAGAAGCCCAGCTCTGCCTGGGGTCACCAGGCCCTGCTCCTCCCTCCTCTCACTTCCTGCTTCAGCCTTTCTGCCCCACCTGCCCTGTCTCCCACCCTCCCATGATGCCCTCCCTCCCCCCTAGATGCCCTTCTCTACTGGCTCTTCATTCACAGACTTCCTAGTGTCTATAAACCCTGCTCGGGTGTTCCCTGGATTGCTGCTTGCTTGGTTCTCCCACCCTTGGGAAGGCAGGCCTGGCCACACAGACCTACTCCAGCAGCCTACCCAGGAACAGATTCCCTTCTCACAGCTCCGAAGGCTGAGGAAACCAAGATCATAGTGAGGACACAGTCCTTGCAAGGCAGGAGAGGGCAAATTCACTCCACAAGCTCTACTCTGTAGGTGTTTGTTAACCCTTCCTGGGGAGGCCATTCCTACCCAGTCAGGGTACTAGCCACAGATTAAAGTAACAATTCCAGCCACACCAGGTGAGCCAATGAGTTTATTGGACTTGCTTACAGGAGCATAGATGGCAAGTCCCACACCAGCATGGATGACAACTTCTCCATAGACAGAACTCCACTTCAGCTAACCTTCCTCATCCTACTTAACCTCACAGGCCGCGGGCAGCTGGGGCAGAATTAGACACAGCTGGATAGGGCTCTGGGCTGTACATGAAGGAGTAGGTAGAATCTCAGGTGAAGGGCTAATCCTCCTCCTCCTTCCTCCTTCCATGAAGGAACAGCAGCATGTCTGCTACTGAAGGCCTCTTAAAGGTAATTACAGCCATTCTGGTGAAGATACTATTATGCTATTATGAGCTATTATGCTCATGACATCATAGGAGCTTGTCTCAAAGTAAATAAAACAAATATATCCAAACTTTTTTTTTTTTTTTTTTAAACTCAAGGGGTGAGAATGTAGCTCCTACAATGTAATCCAAGGTGGCCAGGAATTTTGTAACCTAGCTTATGCTGGCCTCTAATTCGAGAATGAACCTCCTGTCTCAAACTCAGTGCTGGGATTACAGCTGTGTGCTACCATACCCAGCTTTTAAAGATATAGGTTGTCTTTTGATACAGGGTTTCATGTAGCCGAGCATGATTATACTGATACTCTTGAATTTACTTCCTGAGTGCTGGGATTTCGGACATGTACCATCACACCTGTTCATACCATGCTGGAGATTGAACCCACAGCTTCATGAATGCTGTGAAAACCACCTTACCAACTGAAACACACCCCTAGCTCCTAGTGCTTTCCTCTCTCTCTCTCTCTCTCTCTCTCTCTCTCTCTCTCTCTCTCTCTCGTTCGCTTTTTTTTTTTTTGAGCTAAGGATCGAACCCAGGGCCTTGCACTTGCTAGGCAAGCGCTCTATCACTGAGCTAAATCCCCAACCCTCGTTTTCTTTTTGAGACAAGATATCTCTATGCATTATTGGCTGTCTTAGAACTCACTATGGCTTCAAACTCACAGAGCTCTACCTGCCTCTGCCTCCTGAGTGCTGGGATTAAAGGTGTGGGCCACCATGTTCAGCCCTCTTTTTAAAAATAGAATATTTTGTGCTATAGGTGATTTCTCCAGCCTAAACATTTACAGTTTTCTCACACAACACACACACACACACACACACACACACACACACACACACACACACACATGGCAGGGAGTGGGGGAGGGTGGGGGGAGGCACACCCATGCCCATCCTTCCAACCTGGAAGCTGTACATACTCAGAAAGGGGGGGATGCCCTTGAGCCCACTTGGGCGGTGGACCAGGTATGTATGACCACATGTCCCTTAGGACATCAGCAGCCACTTGCTCACTTTGGTTCAAGTTTGTTTCTGTGCTGTGGACCCTAGTGTTGAAACACAGGGTCAGAGAGACAATTGGGGTTCCTTTTCCAGGACCTAGAGCACAAATATTTACACGTGTAAGAGAGTTGTGTGCCTGGAACCCCCCTCTGGAGACAAGTGACCGTCTGACAGATCTTTCCAGGTTTACAATGGAGATATTTTATGGCCAAACAAAGGGTGGAAAATGAAAGTGCCCAAGCCACTGTCTAGGTAACATGGCAGCAGCAGCTGGCCCATCTGTGAAACTTTTTAGTTCTATACTGCTCCAGTCCACCCTCTGCAGCCCTGGACCTGTATCACCTTTTCTTCTCTCTTTCCTTTGCTCTCCCTTCCCTCTCATCTCCACCCCCTCCTTCTTTCCTTTCATTTCCTGTTCTTCCTTGTCTTCCCTTCCCCCTTACATTTTGAAACATGGTCTTACTATACAGCCCAGGCTGGCCTTGAACTCATAACGGTGCTGCCTCTGCCTCCCAAATACTGGAGCTACAGTTGTGCACCCCAGTATCCAGCCTTACATCTGTTCCTCCTGTGAATATATAAACTAGTCCAGATCTAGTGACACAGGCCTGCGATCTCAGCACCAGGGAGGCTGAGATGGGAGGATTGTTGTGAGTTCAAGACCACTGGGTCTTGAGTGAAACTACATCTCAAAACAAAAAAGGCTGGTAGAGTGCTTGCCTAGCACACATGAAGCCCTGGGCCCAATAAACTGGGCATAGTGGGGCACACCTCTAATCCCAGTAGTTGGGAAGTGGAAGCCAGAGGAGCGGAAGGTCAAGGTCATCCTCAGCCAGCCTGGGCTACAGAGACCCTGTCTCAACCCCCAACCCCACCAAACAACAACAAAGTAGATTACAAAAATAACTTCTGTTTTTCAAATGATGAAATAGTGTTAGGTGTAGTTGGCATTTTCTTTGGGCCACCAACCAGCTCCCAAATAAAGACACAGAGACTTAGTAATTATGAATGCTCAGCCTTAGCTTAGGCTTGTCCTGCTAGCTCTTTTAACTTAATTTAACCTCTTTCTATTCATCTACGTTTTGCCTCGGGGCTTCTAACCTTTCTTTCATTCTGTATGTCCTACTTCCTCTGTGTCTGGCTGGCCCCTGGTGTCCTCCTTTCTTTCTTCCCCCGCCAGAGCCTAAGTTCCTCCTCCTACTTATTCTCCTTGCTCAGAAGTTCCATTTATACCTCCTCTCTCACTATTGGCCACTCACTCCGCTTTTTATTAGACCAATCAGGTGCCATAGTCAGGCAAGGTAAAACAGCCACATATTCTTACATAGTTAAATGCAACACATTTTTCAGAGAGAGATTGTTCACACTTAATCCCAGCCTTCAGAGACAGATCTCTCTGGATTCCAGGCCAGCCTGGTCTGGTCTACATAGTGAATTCCAGGACAGCCAGAACCACACAGAGAGACCCTGTCTATATATAAACAAACAAACGAATGAATAAATGAATGAACGAATAAATAAATAAATAATAAATAAATAAATAAATAAATAAATGCATACATAAATAGGAACCATCTCATGTAATTCCCATCAAACTCAGATTCAGGAGGCCTCCTCGTCAAGTGACAAGTTTCAGACACTCTGTTATCTTGGTGTATAGCTAGTTTTCCTCCTTGTGACTGACAGGGTAGCCAATAGAAGCAACTTCTGAGAAACGAGGTTCACCCTGGCTCAGGGTTCAAAGGGAGCAGTCCCCGTGTTGTGAAAGCACACTGACTGGAAACACCCTTATGTCCGGGCAGGGGCTTGCAGCTTGCTGACATCTTGGCTGATGTTTCCTGCACTTAGCCCTGAAGATAAACAAATGTCTCTTATCCCAGTAGGCCGTCAGGAACAGACCAAAGAAATACTTCCATTCAAGTCTAGCTTGGTGAGCCAATGACTTTGATTGGGGCTACTGAAAGGAGGGTGGGTGAGAGGCCGTGCACAACAGTGTGAACAGCTTACAAGAGGCTATACCACTGAAGAATGTCTCTCCCTCCCAGCAACCATTAACTACTTACGCGGCCTCAGGGAGGTGTGGGGCACAGCCTCTCACCTCCACTCTAGGATGGAATGTTAATGGGCCAATCTTGGTAGGGTATGAGTGGGTAATCCCACCTGCTGTGAGTTCAAGAATGTGGTGTTATAGCCAGAGGACAGCATTCCGCAACAGCAGGGCAGACGAAGAGCTCTCTAGCTAGAACCAGATTCTGAGGATCACCCTCAAAGGCCCACCTCAGGGGTCTGCTTCTGCTAGGTAAGTTCAGACACTGATCAGAGAGCTTGACCTTGAGCCCAAATGTGGGACAGTGCCCTGCCCATCCTGACTTGGTGTGTACTGAAGAGGGATGTCACAAGGGGCTGGCGAACGTTTGATCTCCAGCTCTGGGCAGAGGGTGGGCAAATCTGCTCACAGAAGGTGCCAGTTTCTCCACTGAATATTCTAAGGCTGACTGGAAACTACTGGCACTGTGTTACTGAAGGCAGAAGTGTGGACATTTGGCTCACATGTTTCCCCTGGACATTACTTTTCCTGAAAGCCAGGACCCACCTAATTTTTCAGTTTTTACACTGAGGTGACAATATATTTAGGAGACACTGGAGAAAGGATGACATAGTTACTTATCTCGCTGTCTCAGTTTCTGGTTCCCATGATTGCCAGCCCTCTGCTCCTGGAGTTGGGGAGCACTTTAAACCTGGGCTGTTGCAGGGCCTTTTCTACCTCTACATCTGGATCCTGGTGGAAGTTTGGAGCAGAACTATGGGCCTAATAGAGCAAGGGAGCTCGAGGTGGGCGGTGGGGGGCGGGGGGGTAGAGAGAGTGGACAAAAGACTTCAGTTGCCACAGTCTGGTAAAACCAGCTTAAGCGTCCTGTCCTAGGAGCCTAGCTCTGGAAGGTTTGGGCTGTTTTCACTGTGGGAGCAAGGCAGGTGGTGGATGGGAGACCCCTCCACAGGGCCATCCAACTTCTGGGTCTATTTCTTAGGACTACAACTTTTGTAGCATTTTTTTTTCTTAGATTGTTTTACCAGAACTTTCTTCAGTGGCACAGCCTGTAGCTGGGGCTGTGTGGGTGAAGAAATCTTTGTTTTCTCAAAGGTGGTTCTGGGATTGCAGGGGAGTGAGAAAAAAGGTGGACCTTGGCGCCATCTGCTGGAACTTTATGGTTTTTCATCATTTGGACAACAAATAAACAGAAAATTGATATGGTCATGGTGCATCTTCACAGCAATAGAAACTCCAAGATGCCCATATTCCTGTAAGTAACCCTAATAAAACTCATTGGTTCACCAAGTTGGACTTTGGTGATATCTGTACTTTGGCGTGTCATGGGCTCCTTCTTTGGCTGAGTGGATGTGTGTGTTGAGTTTCCCTCAGGAGAAGTTTTGTCACACAACATTGCATAGGGGTACCCTAACCTAAAGTCAGCAAATGAGCTCACCTACAAGGGCAGCTATGGCAAAATCAGTAAGAAGCGAATTGCCTTGACAGAGTGCCTTGATTGCTCGATCTCTTGGTAAATATGGCATCATCTGCATGGAGAATCTGATTCATGAGATCTGTACAGCTGGGAAACACTTCAAGGCAGCGAATAACTTCCTGAAGTTATCCATGAAATGCTCCTCTTCTCCATGAGGTGGAATGAAGAAAAAGACAACTCACTGTGTGGAAGGTAGAGATGCTGGCAACAGGAAAGACCAGACAAACAGGCTTTTTAGACAGACCAACTAAGGTGTCGCCTATGGTATTTTTGTATCCGACTAGTTAATGAACAGTGATTGTTTGGGGGAAAAAAAGGATCCCTAATACCTTGTATCATTAAGAAAATATAAATTGAAGCTACCCTAATCCTAGTACTCTGGAAGCTGAGGCACAGGAGTGCTGAGAGTTCATAGCTAGCCTAGATTACTAGACAGTTCCAGGATAGCCTGGGCTAGATGGGACCTGGATATGAATCCCCAGAACCTGTGTAACAAAAGCTGAGCATAGATATACATACCTGTAACCCCAGTGAGGGAACGGACATGGGTATACATACCTGTGAGGGAATGGACATGGATATATATTCCAGTAACCCCAGTGAGGGAACGGACATGGATATACATACCTGTAACCCCAATGAGGGAACGGACACAGGCAGATCCCATGAGTTCACTGGCCAGGCAGCCTGGCCAGACCTGAAAGCTTCCAGTTTCACTGAGACCCTGTCTCAAAGGAATAAGGTAGACAATATGCAAACAAGCAATGTGCAGTAGAGGAAGACACACAATGTCATCCTCTGACCTTTGCATGTGCATACAGCACACACATACACAAATGCACAGCCAAATAGAATATAACAAACCAAAACCAGAAAAAAAAAAACCTAAATGGGAACATCAATCCACATGAAACGGAATAGGTGCGATGAAAAAGACATACTCACAATCACATGTGTTAGCAAGGATGTGGTGTGTCTGCAGCTCCCAAACATCACCAACGGTAAAGCACCATGGTGCACTTATTATGAACAACAGTCTGACAGTTCCTTGTAAAGTTCAATCTACACTATTTGCACAGCTCAGCAGCCTTCCTCCTAGATATTTGCCCAAGAGAAACAGAAAATTCATCTGTTCACACAGAATGTGTACACAGACATTTATAGCAGCTTTATCTGTGTCAGCAAAAACTGGAAACAGCTCAAATGTCCATCAACTTGTGAATCCATAAACAAATATTTGCACATCCAAAATATAAAATACCATGTATCAATTAAACAGTAGAATGAGCCACAGGCATATGTTGTTATATAGCAAGGGAGATTTGCAAAAACAATGTACTCAGTGAAAGTCAGACTGCAAAAAGACATGCAAGATTCCAAGTACTTGAAACTCTGGGAGTAAAGCTGTAGTTAGTGACAGAAGGCAGATCCCTGGTTCCCTAGGCAAGGGTTGGAGTGAGGGCTGACTATTTGGGAACAAGAGTGATTGAAACGTTCCATATCATGATGACAGGAGCGGCCATACAACTGTACATGTTTGTTAAAACTTGGGAATTCCCATCCTCAAAGTTGGTGTATTTTACTGCATAGAAATTGCACAGCAATAAAGCTGATCTAAGGAAAGCCTCCAAAAGGAGGCAAGGGGCAGAGCTGCACAAAGCTCAGTGGGAGGGAGTGTAGTTAGCATGCATGAAGCCTGTGTTCAATGCCCAACACAGGGCAGGAGTTGAAGGAATAGGAAGAGGAAGAAGAGGAGGAGGAGGAAGAGGAGAAAGGAGAAAAAGGCCCTAGAAGCTATGTTACTGGAAAAAATTACATACAGTAGTTATCTATATTTAGACAGTAAAAACAATACTCTCTAGGTTTCAACAAGCATTGGGTTCTTTCTCCTTATTATTATTATTTTTTTAATGTTTGTATGCATTGGTTCCCCCGGAACTAGAGTTACAGAGAGTTGTGAGCTGCCATGTGGGTGCTGGGAATTGAACCTAGGTCCTTTGGAAATGTAGTTAGTGCTCTTAACCACTGAGTCCTCTCTCCATCCCTGAGTTCTATCTTCTTGCTCTTATTTTTCTAGACCATCAGTCTAGAAAACGGCAATAACATAATATAAGTAAAATAACAGCAATAACCCCAGGCTGTCACTGGGCTGCTGGGGTTGGTAGTCCCTCCTCTGGATGCATCCATTGTCTCTCTAAAGGGGCTCCCTCCTCTTCAGAGAAGAGGGCAATCAGGAAAATTGCTGGATATATCAGGAAGCACACACTGACACACTATTTTTAAGGTGTTATTCATAGTGTGTATTAAAATTTAATGCACAAGCCTTAGCAACCTACTTCTATGAAGAAGCTCTGTGCCAGGTATGATGATATGCACATCTGTAATCCCAATATTTGGGAGGTAAAGGCAGGAGGATTTTGATAAGTGGGAGGTCACTCTACTTAGTGAGACCCTATCTCAAAACAAAACAAAACAAAATAAAACAAACAAACAAACAACAACAACAAACAGAGGCTGAAGAGAGGGCTCAATGGTGAAGAGCATTTGCTGCTCTTGCAGGGGACCCAGGTTTGGTTCCCAGCACCCACATGGAGGCTCACAACCTTTTGTAACTCCAGTCCCTGGGAATCTGATGTCCTCTTCAGAACTCAAACAATAACAACAGCAACAAAAACGTTATGTATAGAAGTGCCAGCCAAGGGACCAGCAAGATGGCTTAGGAAACCAAGGTGCTTGCTGGGCAAGCCTGGAAATTTGAGTTCAATCCTGATTGATGTGGAAGACCCAGCCTGAAAGTGGGCAGCATCCACTCGTGGTTTGGGGCCCTGGACTGTATAGGGGTAGAGAACGCTCACTGAACGCTAACCGTGCAGGCATCCATTCTCTGTGTTCTTGACCATCAGTGATGTGACTGTTGAAAGTTCTTTTTTTTTGTTTGTTTTTTAAGACAGGGTTTCTCTGTGTAGCTTTGCGCCTTTCCTGGGACTCACTTGGTAGCCCAGGCTGGCCTGGAACTCACAGAGATCCACCTGGCTCTGCCTCCCAAGTGCTGGGATTAAAGGCGTGTGCCACCGCCACCCGGCAAATACTTTATTTTTTATTTTTTGGCCAAAGCTGAGGACTGAACCCATGGCCTTGTGCTTGGTAGGCAAGTGCTCTACCACTGAGCTAAATCCCCCAACCCCGAAAGTTCTTGTTTTGACTTACCCACACTGACGGGCTGTAACCTGGAACTGTGAGCTAAAATGAACCCTTTCTCCCCTGTTTCTTTTTGCCAGATACAGAGATGAATGGCGGACAGAGCCCTGGCCTTTGTGGGGTCCTGCACTGACCTGTGCTTCCTGACCCTCCAAGACGTGAGGAGCATCCCTCCTCATATTCCTCCCGTCATGAACTCCACCTTGAATTCCCTGCCAAGGTGGACTGATGGAGCTGGAGTAGCTCCTCCCTCTCTAAAGCTCTTCTCTTCCTTTCCCTCTGTTATTCTAGGGTCCGCTGGCCTCCAGCACCATCTGGAGTGGGCAGCTGCTGCCTGCTTTGGTTTGTATTCTGTGAACATCCAAGGAACAGCATAACTCAATCCCACACGCAGGAGCCCAGCCAACGCCTCTCTTTGGTGCCCGCAAGAGTGAGACACAACGTGGAGGTCATGTCCTTCTGAAGAAAGTAGTTCAGGATCTCTGTCTCCCTCCTGCGGCTGGACCCCAGGGTCATGCCTTGATGCCACTGCAAGGGGAGGGGAACCCTGGAACTGAGGCAGCCGCCTCCCCTGGAACATGCTCCCATTGCTTCTAGTAAGAGAAACAAACCTGAGGCTGGCTCTTGTTGTGGTTCAGATCCCTGTTGCAACAGCAGCAGATTCTCTAAAGGAAGTCACCCTGTGGTGGTAGCTTTAACAAACACCTTAACACACACCCTCTGCTCCCTGTGTGCCCAGCTCTGTTTGGGGCCTCTCCTATCAATAGCTCCCATTACGGCACAGAGGACTACACAGAAGAACATGGTGGTCCACAACAGGCCCAAGGTCACACCCTGGGAGAGCCTCAGGGCTGGGACAGGCACACAGGGAGTGGCCTCCAGAGTCTGTGGACTTCCCACAACATCGTCAGAAAATGACTGGGGAGGTTCAAAGTTCACATTTGCTAGGGAGTAAGGGTTGTAGGGAAAAGGTAGAAAATTTTTCTCTTTTTACATCTACATTTCTGGATGTTATGTGGTTTGTTTGTTGGTTAGTTTTTGTTTTTTAACAACCTAACTGCTTCAGAATATTTGTTGAACTATGCAAAGATGTGTTGCACTTGTTTAACCATGT